>NW_027041281.1:0-194757 GCF_037179485.1 Ochlerotatus camptorhynchus | reverse complement strand
CAGTGCTATGTTTTTCTTCATTATCGTGATTTTTAACTGTAGGCTACTTCATCACGTTCCATAGCAGAAGGTCAGGCTTAGGGCCTGCCTCAAAAGAAAGGTTTTAATTTGACATTAACGTAACGTACAACTGGCACTGATTACCTGCCGAAAGAGACAGACTACATTTAAAAAACTTAATGTAAAATGAGAATTGCATCGGGGCTGTGGTGAGGAGTGAGCGTGCAGACAAGGTAGAGTTCCACCGTAGGAGACAGTGCCCCCGTCCGGAAAAGATACCCCGACGGCAGAAAAAATAGAAAGGTGAAGAGAACCCGATCAGCACAATCAACGACGAGATAGCTAGATTTGTCGAGTGTTCGTTTCCAAGTAGATTCCTGATATTTTCCGGGAGTCCGTGTTGTTCACGTAGCCTCTGAAACTCCGGGCAGACACACAGCACGTGTTCCACCGAGGCTGGGATGCTGCAAATGGACAAACCTTGCGGAAAGGGATCCCACCGAAATTGCAGGACATCCTCGCATGGCCGGTCCAGAGTCTGGAAATGATCCACTGTTCCTTGTACTTGTGGCTGTGCAGCCAGGTTCGTGCGGTTTCCTTGGTCTTCCTCAAGAAATTTGTACGCGACTCGAACCACTCCTGCTGCCAGGCATCCATGATAGTATTTGTAACGTGTAGGAGGGATACGTTCCTGGTGTTACAGGGTATTGGATGGACCAGATGCTGCCAGTCTGTCCGCAGCCTCGTTTTCGGGAACACCGCAGTGTCCGAGAATTCTCGTAAAGACGGTTGAAGGTGGGGTGTACCGTGCAATGACTGCATCAAGAATAGCTCCGGTAGACTTTGACTTGTTGCAGTGTTCGGTCCTACCACTCCGAGTCCAACTCCAGCTCGCAACCGCGATCCCTACGTAAGGCGATGAACAAACCCCGGATAAACCAATCCGAGAAACTCTACAACAGAACACCGTAGCGCTGCAGAATTATATCCGGCTTGGAATCCTCTCCTAATCTGTTAATCTGTTTTGACAACGTTCGATCGCCAACTCTTCTCTCTATGCCAGTGGACCCTGGCCACCGAGGGGAGGTCCAGGTTGGCTGCAAGTCAAAGTGCTAGTTTAGTACTTAAACTACACACTTACACAGCAAAAAAATAATTTTGATATCACGTCAAAGTGGATGCACTACAATCATGTCGAAAATATGGTGTAATATTACTTGCTAAAAAGGACAAAATTATCATTAATACAATGCATGAACTGACATTACGCTGCTTTTACTGCATTTGTTTATTTATGTGGTCATAAAAATTACATGAAATTTTCGACATGATTGTAGTGCATCCACTTTGATGTGATATCAAAATTATTTTTTTGCTGTGTAGAAATACCTCATCTTACACGTGAAGGAATCCTTTTTTGACATAAAGGATGGGACGTAAACAAACATGTCTGGTAAAATTTGATTAAGATGAATTCTGTCAAAATTGACGCTCGTATATATCAGTCACAGAACACCTAAATATACGTTAATTTGTCTAAGTGTGTAGCATTTCGACACAAAAATCCCAGAATTAAGAGTGGAATAGCTATGAAAAACCAAACCGGGAAAAATTCCCGGGGTGCATTTGTCCCCTGTTCTACCCTACCTGGAGCATTAAACAGGCCTACAAAATTAAAAGTTCTAATTTTTCGCGGGCCAACCCCTAGATTTGTGTCTTTAGGTGAGAAAACCATTCTCTGAAAGTTTTAACTTATTTGGTTGTAGGATGAATTGGCGGTTTCAGTTTGAATTTTGCTTGGGGATTTTGTTTAAAATAAATGAAAAATGACACCTCTGCACTCTTTCGATCCTAAAAAAAAGTTTCCTTATTCTCGATTGATTCAGATTTTTAAAACTTGTAGTTCAAACAATGAGTAACAACTTTGCTGATGACTTCATAATGAATCCGGTTAGTTTTATTTAGATATTCGCTTTTGAGTGTATATGAGCATTTGTATATTTACGGCTAAAAATATCTATAATAAAGCTGAATAAAAAATTGCATTTGAAAATTTTAACCAAATCTCCTCCTAACAATAAATCAGAAGCACCAGTCCTTGTTACGTCAAAAACCGCTGAAATAATCAGAGAGTGGTTATCTCACCTACTGACACGAATCTGGATGTTTGCCTGTGGAAAATATGAACTTTTATTTATGTAGGGGTAATCTAAGAAGTTGATACGTTGAATAAGCTGCCTGTATTTTTTTGCAACATACGAACAAAATGCACATATATATTCCATCATATTAACTACGAATATTTCCATAATACTAACTTGAATCATGATGCAAAGTTGCTTTTTTAAGATTAAGCTACATGGGCTGAAATTTGGAGCTTAAATGAGTTTGCCGAACCAGTTTTATGCACGAAAGGGTGAAGGGATGTTATTTCTCGATACATTTCGAAAAAAAAATGCTCATATAATCTTTAAGCCAGAAGCGCCTGCTCGTGTCATAACCGAATGAGCTGAAATTTTCAGAGAGTGGTTTTCTCACCTAATGGCACAAATCTGGAGGTTAAAAAATGATACAAAAAAATCTCCCATATAAATGTGGGCCAGTCTACTGGAGCATGTGTGGCTAATGTTACCCTGGGTACTCAATATTCTCGTAATTAAGCTTTAATGCGTAGCATGCTAAGTTTTGACAATTTCCAAATGCTGGCTTACGAGCTCGCAAGAGTTGTATTGTCTAATACTAAACGCCGTAGTGCCTAATACTAAAAATTAACGGTAGGCGTAATTTCTGGCGTAATTTATATGATATGTAGATTTAAACAAAATTTCGCATAAACCAGAACTGTTGCATACAAGCTTAGTATTAAACGAGAGGGATTACGCGATGGTAAAAATTCAAAACTTGTATGTGTATGTATAACCACCAGAAATGATTATTTTAAATTTGATGTGTCGTCCCAAGTAACATTGCAAGTTTTATCGAAGTCTTAAAGCATTCTAAAAGTCTTTATCATGATATACACAACCCTCATAAAATCATAATTCTGCTTGGTGTATAACGTGTTTTTTGTTTGTGAATTCTCATAAAATTTGATGTTTTGAATGATCGTTGGATGGAATGTTTGGTCAAAGTCAGAGACTGGAAAATATTTGAATATATCCAATATTGTTTTGGTGACTCGATATGACAACTATTGAACTAGTTTTTGAACTCTCAAGTGATTTGATGTGTCGCATTACGGGGCTTTAGTTCATGCTAGAAATTGGACACTACTTCCCCAGGAGTACCGTAAAACGTTTTTTAAGTATGTACTTCGTTAGTAATATGTTTAATGGAAACTATTTTTTAAGTCTTGTGGCCGAAATTTCGATTGGAGTTCATTTTGATAATGCTTGATGAATGTAGAAAAACATGCGTGAAACTCAAAAAATATAGTTCAAGAAACGCAAATCAAGAAAAGCATATTTTAATATGTTTGGAAAAAGCAAAAAGTGCTGAGAGTTAATTTAATCATTGAATTCTTTTTTACCCGCATTATCAAAGATACCCCAATTTACGGTACCGGATGTAGCCAATGTGGTCCTGATCACTTGATATGACTACCATTGAAATATTTTTTGAATACTCTTGTAATTTTAGGTGTCGCTTTACACGTTTTGGTCCAAGTAAGAAACTGGCCACTTCCCCAGAAGCACCCGTAACATATCCGGGTGTGCCCTAGTAGCACACTTGTCGCAAACCGGTTCAGGTAACTACTGTCAAACTGTCAATCTGTTTAAAGGAGCTGTGCCGAAACGCTGATGCTATCCCAACATGATATCGGAGGCATGAGAAATCGGTATGAAAAGTAGGTACCGTACTTATTACGGAACGGCGAGCAACAATCGGGATCCATACATTTCACAATTTGCAACAAATAAAGTGATTCCAGAATGCAAATGGAATATGTATGCTTGAGTCATAGAAAGATTCACGACCAGCTAAAACGTGATTACAGTTTGAGTTCCAGCTATTAAGGTGGACCATACACCCTACAAATACGGCCTCATTGTGGAATTCGATGCATTTGTTGTATGAACGCTTGTGTGAAAAAGACTATCGTTTCGAGCTATCCAAAATGTTCGTTATTTTATAAATTGCTTTACCTTTGATAAAAAACACGTCTACTGAGGATTCATATTTCTAAAAATATCATCGATCAATGAAACAGTCATCGGTCGTCATTGAAAAGCAATGTAACTATGTTCTGTCAATCTAATTAAAACTTTTATTGGCTCTGTTGTCTTGTGAATTTTAGCTATAACGGCCTCTTTGCTGATTTTTATCTCTCAATCTATGGAATCTACACGAAAACTATGTTTCAATGAAATTTCTAGAACAGTATAAGGAACATTATGCCGTAGACTACACATTTTTATATCATATGGGTGGAAAGTTCGTAGAACAAATACTTTAAAATTCTTAACGTTTTGAGATATCTTTGAGCATGAAACTAAGTCAAACTTCAATAAAATCACTTTGAATAGTCAACCTTTAGTCTGGGATCAAGAACAATAAAAACCATGAAAAATAAAATAAAATTAAAAATACATACGAACACCAACGGAATGAGCTCAGTCCCTTTTCACCTGAAAAATCATGGTATGGCTGTCGTACACGATAGATACATGAAAAGTGGTCCTAGTCTGGTGGCTGCTGTAATTGCTTGCGGGACACGGGCTTTGTGGTATAGGCTGAGGAGTACTACATCTTCCGGAACTCTTAAAATCTACGTCTTTCTTGTGCGGAAGCATCGTACTAGGGTAGGGAACCGGTTTCAATCACCGCAAGTACTCACAAGAGATATTTAACTGAACTATGTGGGATGGGCGATTGCAACTGCAATAAGGCAAACCATCATTGTAGGTCAAAGTTTTTCAGCAGTTTAAAAAAATATGATTTTATTAGAAATGCTTGCACCAAATGATGAAGAATAAGCTGTCAATCATAGAAAATCATCAAAAGTCCTTAATAAGTATAAAATTAAGAATATGTTACGCAACAATCAATATTACCTTCTAACAAACACCAAACGGGCAAACATAAAGTCATTGTCAATATTATTGATGGTGTAAGAGCAAAATAAAAATTTTGTAGCATATATTGACACAGCATCAAAAGTGAACCTTACCTTGCTCTTAGTGACAATGATCGTAATGTCCATAAATTCTATACTGTTGTCAATACATAGATATTGACAATATATCTGTATTCTCATCACTAATATTTTAGTCAATATTCGCTCTTCGTGTGGGGTTCGCTAAAAAAGTTTCATTTCGTGTTTCAATATTTCCCCTCATTTTTCCCTTCTGTTTGACTACATCAGCAGACGCAACTTTTGTCAAGGTGGTTGTGATAGTGAGGAGCGACACTGTATTGATGACCCCCCGAAAATGTTGTTGGGAATATAGACATGAAAATATTGCTAGTAATATTGAAGAAACTTCTGTCGTGTGGTGTCCTCTTCTAGCACCAAGGGTGACTATGAAACTAGAACTGATCAACAGAACCTTCCCTGCAAGGGGTTTAACAAATGGAAAAATCACAGGCGGATTTCTACAGCACCTTCAAAACGGTTAGTATTCAGGATGAAATTTGTTCATCCTCAAAATTTTAGAGATTAAAAAATGATCAGTCATGTAACGTATAGCTAAAAAACAGCCTGGTAGACAGAGTTTGCGTACCCATCATGATATTTGATAATAAAGTGCAAAATGCAGGAGCTGTGATTTTAGACCCATTTTCTCTCGACTGATTAAAACAGTCGTCCCTGTCCAACCAACCATCAAACCCTATAATACAAAAAGTGCAATATAATGCTGATATGCGGCTGATATAAAACTTTAAATCCGTATGGCGTATGGCTTTGAGGCTTTCGGAATGCTTGCTGCCTCATTGTTTTGGATGACCAAATAAAAACTCTGAAGCAGTAAATTACGTGATTTTTCCTGAATCTAATTGCTGATACATTGTTTAAATAATGTTTTAAAATTCTTGCCATACATATAAAGATGTCAAACGTTGCAGCTTCAGACACCGCATTGCTCGTCACGAGAATCGAATTCATCGGTTGGGTGTTGATGACGGCCCGATGGCGTTGTTGTTGTTTGTATAGACGCGCCTGTCTGAAGGTATGGACAAGCAATCAGACATTAATCTGAAATGACGGTGGCTGGCGGCTCGGATTGGCCTGAGCTGCTGGCGATGATTTTTCACCTTGTTTACCCCCACAGTCCCCATCTTTTCTACCATCCTGTTTGCACACACAGTTCACAACCTCCAAGGCCCTCCAATGAGAGTGTGTGTGCCGCCGGCCGTCATGCCCAGTTCGTTCCATTCTTTGGTCTTAGCAGTTTCGCTCGTTTTGCCCTGTGGCGTTGAAATGCGGCGAATTAAATTGATATCTTTGAGGTAGATATTTTGAAAAATGAGCGTAATTTCAGGTTACGAACGTTTCGTTAATTAAGCTGGCATTGAAGGCATTGTGTAATTTATTTGCTTTTTTCACGAACCGCTCAGTGCGAGAGCAGAAAATAACAACGAGAGGAAGCCTTTTGTCGGCAATGAATTGAAATATTAGCGATTTTATATTAAAATGGCAATAATTCGATGAATGATTTAATAAAAAAAGCACTAAAGCGATAAATGATCGAATCGGCTAGTTCCGCTACACAGCAAAAAAATAATTTTGATATCACATCAAAGTGGATGCACTACATTCATGTCGAAAATTTCATGTAATTTTTATGACCACATAAATAAACAAATGCAGTAAAAGCAGCGTAATGTCAGTTCATGCATTGTATTAATGATAATTTTGTCCTTTTTAGCAAGTAATATTACACCATATTTTCGACATGATTGTAGTGCATCCACTTTGACGTGATATCAAAATTATTTTTTTGCTGTGTACAGTATAATTGGTTGAATAAAAGAAAATAGCGTGAAATTTTTAAGTGCTGAAAATCTAATGATAGGGTAGGTGAACCAGTAATGCGTTTCTATTATGATGTGTTTCTATTATAACATATGGGAATTCCCTATGCCATAATAGGAACACATCATAATAGGAACGTATAGCCATGAGTCATGGCGGGTACTTTTACTTAACAGCTTCTTCTTTACATAAATCAACTTTGTAAATCGAAGTAACATAAAATTTAAACAACTTTCCCAATAGATCAATTGTTTTATAAATTCGTCGACTAATGTACATGTTTGAGTTAGACAGCTCGTAGGATTTTTACGAAAACGCTTCCACATTCACATCAATACAACCAGATGTGAAAATCTCTATACAGATCGAAGCGAAGTGAGATTTGAGGCAAGTGAAAAATCATGAAATTTACAGATTTTCAGCCGTAGGCTTGTTCATCTCTAATTTCACTTCGCTTCGATCTGAATACTAGGCTTAAAGGGCTGAACACAATTACAGTGGCATAGTGAAGGAATGTGGTGTTCTTATTAAACATCACATCAATTGTCGTGAAGTTCTTTGGACATATCTAATGTTCTTTGGACATTCCTAAAATTCTCAGAATTTCATAATGTTGCCAAAATTTCCCTGAAGTCAATAGCTCAAGTCAACAATCAAGCCTTGAACCACTCTGATCCTCCCAGAAGTTTCTAAAAAAATTCTTAAATTTGTTTTGTGGATTCCTGAACTTTGCTGGATGCCTCAGAATTTTCCAGAATTTCACAATTTTTTATGTACAATATGTTTCTTGATGAAGCTCCCTCATCGTTCCTGAATATATATATACTACTCTTAAGGCAGGTTATTGTTTGAATTTCATAGACTTCATAGTCAATGTATTAATTACTTACATCCCATATCTGCTCTCGTGGAGCAGATTAGCAGGACTGGGAAACTTGGAATTACTGTCAAATACCCAACAATATGGGTATTTCTGGAATCAGGGTGAAGTTTAGGGACCGGAAATACATGTCTGACGCCACTTTGAAATCCAAGATGGTTGCTTCTGGTTACAGAAAAGCTGGGAAACACTGTCAAATACCCCACAATATGGATATTTTTGGAATCGTACAAAATGGTCAACTTTGACATGATGTAACTTTGTTAACTTATGATCAATTGAGCTGAAATGTTCGCCAAAGAACTACAAATATGTTCAATTTTACGATTACAAAATACCAAATTTTTGGAAGCACCTGTTGGAAAGTGAGACACTATGTAAAATTGTGGCGAACGTTTCAGTTCAATTGATCTTAAGAGAACAAAGTTACTACTTGTCAAAGTTGATACAAAGTGGAAATCGGCATGCGCTGCTTTATATTGAACACAGGTGTGCTTATACTTAAGGCTTCTGTTTTTGTCAAGGCACATTATATTTGTTATTTGTTGAAGAAATTCGCCAAAAAGCTTGTTTTGATGCTCAAAATCATTACTTTCTTATTTAATTATTTTAATTTGTTAGCGAGATTTTTAGATCATCTCGTACTTCCTTAATTGGATAAGATGCAAGAAATATCTTTACCCGACTATTCCTCGTTTGTTGTTAAGCCGTGTCCGACCCGGATCCAAAAATTTATTTATTTCCATACTCGTACCCAACCGAACCCGTTGCGCATCGGGTTTCGGGTAAAAATGCCCGTACCTTCTGAATAGGCTATTTAATCCTGGGTGATTTTAATTACTAAATAAACCACCTTAGGAAATACTTCCGATACTATTCCGATATATTTTGATGGTGTTTTCGGTAACAAATTCAAAAAGGGGTTATCTGCAACAAGTCACATATACAGTAATATAATATTTTGGTTTAACTTCAACTTTGAAATGTGACATTTTGACAGCCACCATAGTGATACCGCGATGCACGCCGTCACCGCCGATCAAAGTCAACGGCGTCACACCGCCACGCCGACGCCACCGAGGCAAAACTGGTTTCCATTCCGCCGCCGTCGATGAAAAGACCGGCGCACAGGTCTATTTGATAGTATTTTTCATTTTTTCTGCATCCGAAAGCCACCATCTTGAATTTCAAAATGGCGGCATACATGGATTTCTGGTCTTTACACGTCACCCCGATTCCAAAAATATCAATATTGTTTTTCACAGTATTCACTCTGGTGCCAAAAATACCCATATTGTGGGTAATTAGGCAGTATTTCCCAGTTTTTTTTTCTAAACGGAAGCGCCATCTTGGATTTAAAAAATACGTCAGATATGGATTCCGGATTCTTCCCGGCACTAAAATTCCAAAAATACTCATATTGAGGAGTATTTGACCGAATGTCCAAGTTTTACTCTTACCGGAAGCCACCATCTTGGATTTGAAAATAGAGCTACACACTTAGAAATAACAAATTTTACACGTGACGGAATCCGTCTTTGACATGAAAGATGAGACGTAAACAAATATGTCATGTAACATTTAGTGCTCCGAGACTGAAAAGTTCGTTGCTCGACGAAAAGTACGTTTGATTAAGCTTTATTTCACATTTGTTATGACTCAAATTTATGTCAAAATTGACGCTCGTATATATCACCCTCAGAGCACCTAAATTTACATGATTTTTTCTGAGTGTGTAGACATAGATTTCCGGACTCTACACGTCACCCGATGGAGGTTCCAGTGTATCGGAAAATATCTGTGTGGATATGCGCGCGTGTGTCACCAGAGGATTAGCCTGGCTAAAAAATGTCCATTTTATAACTTGAGCATTTCTTAGTGGAAAAAAAGTAACGGTTTTGGTCAATTTTTATTAAAACCATTTAAAATGCCATCCTCCTCTTTAAAATAGCATAGCTAAAAAATAATAAAAAATAAACTGAAAAATAGGGTGGATCAAATTTACAACCCCCTGTTCCCCACTGCTCTTTCATTGCGAATTAAGGTCCACAACAAATGTGCAAAATTTAAACGAATTTGGTTATAATCTCGATTTGCGGGAGAATTTAAAATTTTGAATTGGAAAAGCTTAGAGGAAACGGAACGATCCTATTCTTTTTTTTCTCCCTTGGATTTGTTTTCCGTCGATCTTGTTTTCCGTGCTGAGCACCAATGCTACCGACGCCAGGGAGGCAGCTCCCACACCTGGACCCTACCTATCGACCCATCAACTCATGAACCGGGGACCAACGGCTTTACTTCCCTTCCCAAGGAAGGCGTGATCAGAGATGTTATGCCTCAGAACATCCCGGCGGCGCCGACTGGGATTGAACCCAGGCCTGATGGGGTGAGAGATAATCACACTGCTACACCACTGGCACTGCTAAAACGATTCTACTCATTTTCATTCCAAAATTTCAAATGTTGCTCATATCGCGGACTTAGATTGAAAATGCTATGCAAAACAACTGTTCCACACATAGCTACACGCACACTACGAAAAAGACATGTAAATTTCAGTGCCCTGAGACCGACACAGGCACGCGGTCCTATTGACATAAAAATCAGTTGAAAAGGACGAGAAAATCAATGCAATCAAACGCACTTTTCGTCGAGTTGCGTAAGTTTCAGTTTCAGGACACTTAATTTTACATGCCATGTTTGTTTACGTTCCATGATTTACGTCAAAGCTGAATTACGTGTCGAGTAAAAGTAGTAATTTCTTAGTGTGTATGGAAGAGCAGTGGGCAATAGACATTTTTGCTAAAAATTTATGAAGGTAGATGGGATAAGCCTGCGGTTACCAGCTGTGTAGATATACTAGATTTTGTTTTAAGCTCTATTTATGAGATTTTTAGCCACGGGCTACACGGACTACACGTGACGGAAGCCATCTTTGATATACAGGATGAGACGTAAACAAACATATTATGTAAAATTAAGTGATCCGAGACTGAAAAGTTCGAAAGTACGTTTGATTGAGCTGAATTTTGAGTCTAATATGACTCAATTTTAAGTCAAAAATGACTGACGTCTAAAAGCACCTAAATTTACATTGATTTTTCTAAGTGTGTAGTTCATCTTCGACTTCACAGCAGAAAATAAATTTTAATGTTACACATTATTCATGCACTGTATTATTGGTAATTTTGTCCTTTTTGGCAAGTAATATTACACCATATTTTCGACACGATTGAAGCAACCGGTGGAAACTAACGATTTTAAATTGGCTCAATACTATACTAGCCTATTGGTCCCAAGTACATCTATAAGCGTACCCCATTCTAGTTGAAATTCTAGTACTACACTATGTTTGTTTTGATTCGCTATGAAAAATTGACAGATAAAATTAGGGGTTCGTGGATTTTCCTATGTTTCGAGGGGTGCATCGATTAGCTTGGGACCTAAGATAGTACCAGAGCTGAGCCAAAAAGTTAAGCACGTTTCTTCGGGACCTACTAGTCTTATACCCCGTTCACATTACAGCGTATATCACGTGATATACGCTGTCTTGCAATGAGCACTCATACATCTAGTTTTCACTGGGAATCCTATGTATGAGTGCTCATTGCAAGACAGCCTATATTACGTGATATAGGCTGTAATGTGAACGGGGTATTAGAGTTACCTCTATGATTGAAGTTCCTCCACTTTGATGCGAAATCAACATTATTTTTTTTTTTTGTGGTGTAGCTATCCAAGATGAGCATCTAAATTGCTGAAAACGGCTATATTAATTTCTTTCCTGGAATTAGTTTTGGTTAACTCCCTTTACAAATTAACATTCTTCAAGATCAATTAATCGATTAATGTAAGAACCACAAACGAAGTGACAGACGGAGCGGCTCGAAAACTTTGGTGACTAACCTCCCAACTAACAATTTTAGCTGCAGATTAGCTTATACAGCCGAAAATTGGCTTATACAGCTAATTTTTGCCTGTATAAGCTAGTCTGCAACTAAAATTGTTTGTTGGGCTGCTATTTCAATTTTTCAGTGTACCACATGGCAACACCACTACTACTGGATTGTACCACATGGCAACACTACTACTGGATTGTACCATAGAGGTAACTCTAAGACCACTGGGTCCCGAAGAAAATCATTATTATTTTTGGCTCACTCAGTACCAGAACAACGGTCCCAAGCAGTCCCAAGCTATTTCACTCACCTCTGCATGTTCTGCATGAATCAACACACCCCTGATGTTATCTGTCAAACTTTCATAGCGAATCAAAACAAACATAGTGTAGTAATAGAATTTCAACTAGAATAGGGTACGTTAATCGTTTGCTTGGGACCAATAGGCTACTAAAGTGGTGAGGCAATTTAAAATCGTTAGTTTCGTATTGATTGTTGATTGTACTAGCATTTTCACCAAATGAATTAGAATGTTTTGGTTCTATCTCTTTCAATCTACTCAAAACTGAAATGCATAAAAAAATGACAAAATGATACACTTTTTGCACACTGTCAAAGAATCATTGTACACAAAATCAACTTTGTTCAAATCAAAACAAAAAAACTAACCCATCTGGTGGATGATGGCACTAGCTTCCAAGAAAATTCTACATATTACAGTGAACCACATTATTTTAATGGATTTCTTCGCCAGTAAGTCGTCTGTCACTTCGTTTGTGGTAAGAACCATTTAACGTAAATTGTATGAAATTGATAAATTAAGTGAAGTACCAAGTGTACTAAGGTCAACATAAGCTGTAGGTACAAGTCAGGTAGAAGAGATTCAGCTGTAATGTTGAGAGTGTGCTATTCATGGTGAGCTTCTTCGATACCACGTAGTTTGTCTCTCTCAGTTGGTTGCAGGTCCCTCTACCTATATATTCAATGTTGATGTTTACCGATCCATCGATCAATTATAATTTCCCATCTCTTGACAGGTCTGTCAACATGCCAGCAAAATTAAATAGAATATAGGAAGCAAATGGCACTGATGTTGGTGGTAATGATGAAACCAAACACGAAACTTGACATTAAGATCGATTCACAACACCAACTCAGTGGGAACTGGTAAGGAATCGAGTAGACGCGAACTGAAGCATACCTCCCTCCAGCGCAAATGTCACGTAAGCATTCCGAAGGCGTGCAAATGTCAATTTGCATGATAGACTCCATCTAGCATTTAGATTGATTTGTGCAAAAGAAGGAAGAGAAACAAGTAGAAAAAATGTCTTGGCAAAAATTTCTAACTTTGAATCAATTGACGTGTTGTCAGTCGGCTTGACGTCCGAATGGTGAGTGAATAGATTTGTCTGGACGGGAGGGATGGCTGTATACTTGAAATTAATCAACCGTGTGCTCATGATGTTGGCTGTTTCTCTGTGTTGACAGGTGTCACTGCCCCCTGTAGTGCAACTGAAGTTGCATGGTAGCAATTCTGAGTACGAGAATGCATTGAGTTGAATGAATATTCATCAAAATAGAACTCACTTTTGAAATTACATTATTGCGTGTGTTTAACAAATGTATTATCAACGTTAATCTCGGATTTTAAAAGTTCGTTCTGATTTGATTAGTAATTTGATTATATTTTACCTGAATAATACACTAGAGGAAATTAATATAAGTGCTCTAAAAAAATCATCCCAATTTTAAGAATCAGAGGAATTCTTAATCATGTGTGTTCAGAAACCACACTAACATGCTACAATATTAACCTAAGAAAGAACCAATTGCATCATGTACGTATGAGAAATGAACAGTCCGTTAATTCCGACATTTCATTAAAATTTACGAGCTATTTTAAGCACGGTAGCACGGTAAAAACGAATTTTTGCTACTATTTATGATACTTAACTTTATAGCACTCTTTAGCAATTGTTTTATACTGAGTAACGTTATCTACACTTTACACAAGAAGTTCAAGAAACATATTCTAGTCACCATTTTCTGTACATTCAAGATATTTGCATCAATAAATATTTTCAATTTTGGCCCAATGTCACGCCCTAGGCCCAATATTTCCTCGTCTTTATTCTTTATTCTTTATTCTTTATACTTTATTGGGAGCAGGGAAAAGCCCATTTGAGTGGAGCTTATAAAAGCTTTTTTTTCTCAAATGGGCATAAAACCTCCTCATCTTTTCGCATCAACAGAACAGTACATTCCAAATGATACATTATTAACTTAAGACTAAACAAAATACGACCTTATTCTATTTCTTACTACTACCTATAATTTACTAACTGAGCACTTCACGGAACCAATTTTTATTAATGGAACGTGACAGATGAAAGTCGAAGACATGGTAACAACGGTTGAATACACGACACATACTACTAAAAGGCTCATTATAGCCGATATACGCATAAATTGATGAGAACGGAGAGTACGACGACGAATATCAAAATTCAAATCACGTAACACTGTAGGACAATCTATGTGAGATTGAACAACATCAGATATGAAACAAGCCTTAGTGACATTCCTACGAACCTCCAGAAGGTCAAGATCAATTAATTTACAACGATCTTCATATCTAGGGAGATTATATGGATCATTCCAAGGCAAACGTCGAAGAGCAAAGCGAATAAACTTATGTCGGATAGCTTCTACTTGCTGTACGCTGTTCTGATAGTAAGGAGCCCAGACCACAACTGCATACTCCAATGTAGAGCGAACTAAAGAACAATACAGGGTCTTCAAACAGTGAATATCCGAGAATTCTTTTGCAGCACGAAAAATAATGCCCAGGCATTTAGAAGCTTTGGAGGTTATATATCCTACATGATCTTTAAAAGTAAGTTTCGAATCTAAGAGAACACCCAAATCCTCAACAGTTGATTCTCTATTTAGAGATATTCCGGCAATGGTGTAATCAAATGAACAGAACGTTTACGTCCAAAGGAAATAACTGAGCATTTGTTGGCATTCAAGCTCATACGATTAGTTGCGCACCATTTGGAAAAAAAACAGGTTAAGTTCTTTCTGAAGGAAATGTGCATCTTCTTCAAAGGTTATTACATAATAGAGTTTGAAGTCACCGGCATACGAGAGCTTAAAACATTTGAACACTAGGTTGACGTCATTCAGGTACAGCAAGAATAAGAATGGTCCAATATGACTGCCCTGTGGAACACCAGATGTGACATGGAATGGTCCTGATATAGTATTACCAATTTTGACCGACATTGAATGACCAACCAGATAAGAGTTTAGCCAATCTAGCAACGAACCAGAGAAACCAAGACGTTCAAGCTTTGCGATCAAGATTTCATGGTTGATTTTATCGAAAGCAGCTGAAAAATCAGTATAAATGGCTTCGACCTGCTTGTAAGCTTCTATAGTCTTGATGATAAAGGACGTGTATGGAACCAGATTGGTGCAGGTGGATCTCTTCGACATGAACCCATGTTGTGTCGCGGAAACGTAGTTGAGACAATGATGCTTGAGGAAGTCGAGGACAATCAGCTCAAATAGTTTAGACGTAGCACATAGTGCAGCGATTCCTCTGTAGTTTGAAACCTCTCGTTTATCGCCTTTTTTGTACACGGAAAAAACGAATGATATCTTCCATGTTTTAAGAAAAGATCCGGATGAAAGCGAGCGATTGAAAATAATAGCTAGAGGATGCGAGAGAGCAGAACTACATTTCTTCAAGATGATAGATGGTATGCCGTCCGGACCGGGGTTTGGTGAGCATTTCAACCGAGCGCAAGCTGATTCAACAGTATTATGTGATATCCGTGGATGAGGACCAATGGCAGAGCGGGGAGGTACATTAGCTGCAGCATCAGTCGACAGATGTAGGTCAAATGATTCGTCAGTAAATACTGTTGAGAATTGTTCTTTGAAAAGGTCAGTTATGGCCGGAAGAGAAGAAGCTTCTTTATGGCCGAGCTTCATGGTTGAAGGTAGTCCTATTTCCTTCCACTGTTCGTCGATATATGACCAGAACTTTTTAGGATTGTCTTTTAAATTACGTTGAATTCGACGCAGATAAGTATGAAACAGTTTCTTGTTTAGCCGTTTGTATCTACTGTTGCAGGCGAGGTAATACGACCGTATGTAGGAGTTCAGGTACTATTTAAAACTAATTAATGAAATACTAATCAAATTATCTTATAATAATATAATGAAAAAAGATTGCAGACAAATGAAAAATGAACGATGTAGTGATCAACTTTATCCTGTTTTACGGTACGTTGCTTAAAAAGAAACACCCTGCAAAAAGTGACGCAAGCCAAATAAAAAAAAAAGGGCAAAGGCCAACATTTTCCAAATTAATAATCTAGTCCTTATTGTTCCTCACCTTATTGTTCTTCACCTACAATGATAACCTTCTTTGGAGCTGTACACACAATGTTCAAATATTTCAGTACTTCAAGTATGCGTTGAAGTGTTCTTTAAGAATCTTTGGGAGTACCGTTGAAAGACCAGCATTTTGTTTATACTTTATTAGCGAGATTTTTAACTGTTCCGTTTTTTACCGATTTAACAGATCAGAAAAAAAATATAACAGTGCCGCGAGTTTCAGGTTTTATTGAAACAAAATTATTTTAAACTTCTTTGTCTTCTTGAACTATGGGATAGAAACTTCAATAACGTGGCATGTGAACATATCAGAGGCTTTCAAACATGCTTTAAGGAAATGAAATAGGATGGAGCCGATCGTGCTATCCAGTATGCAAAGGAAAAATCTATTGAGCTTGGCATCGACAATAATAACTAACCGTAGCCGGATGCCCATAACAATTTCTTATCTGCTGGTTGGTTAAGAGTAGAGACTTAGCGGTATGGTTTTGAGCTGTTTTTAGGGTAGCCTTTTTTATTATATTTCCTGAAGCACAATGACGACTTCGGAACTTCTTTACATATTATCGCAGGGGAGTAAATTAAGTCTTAGAGTGTTCAGTGCCAAAGCCGCATTTTTACCAAGATTGTTTTTTTTTGTCATCTGCTAAAAAAGGCAAGGTCCGTTTGGTGTCTCATTTTGCGGACAAAAGTACGTAACTTCCTTTGGAGATAAGTTTTCGAACATGAATAAGATTGAAACCATTTATAGTGACCGTCGAAACCTGCTGTTTTTGGCAAACTTGTTTGAGTGACTGAAGGACTTCCGGATGCTAAGCAAATACGTTCCGTATTTTGTCACCACACGGTGCTAGTATGCATGTGAGCTTCATGTTCTTTCTGTGTGCTATATTTAGACATCCTGATATTTTAAGAAGTTAGTACCTTTGGCAAATATATTCAGGTGGCCATGGCTTTCTTAATGGTTGACAGATTAGTGCACAATTATCTCACAACGTGGCACTACTCTAACTTGTGAAGCTCCTGCATGAACTACATCTTAAGAATCTTGTAGTCTAGAAAGTAACTGAAAAAAACATTATGAGGGATGTATGAATATTCTCAGAACAAATTCAACGTAAAATAAAAATAAAATCTTTCGGGTCACGATAAATGCCAGATACCCAAAAATATTTGGACAGCCAGGATCGTAAATGTGAATTGTGACAAAATACGAACTCGTCTATAGTTGAAAATCAGTAGATTAATGCGGGATCAAAAGTCTGAACGCAGGTTTTAATATACCAGTACGTCCCAAGTAACTGGAACCGTAAACTTTTGACACCGTTTTGTTTATTATAATTTGACGAGTAACTGGTGATCATTTTATCAATATTGATTACGTGTTCCAATGTTATGGACCATGGAACTTGAAATAAGAAAATTAATTCTGCTCAAACTCCAAAAGAATCCCTTGTGGTCTGTTTTTAAGATTGCAAAATATTTTATCTTATTCAAAAGCTGAATAAAACCCTTCAATTTAAGGAATCACCCATCTTTATACCTAACATTATTCATGATGTTGAAGCGGCAAGTATTCTTTTAATTAAGCTCTTATATCGACGGCACTGGTTTAGACAAGTAACAACAGACGTACTGACGCTAAAATATAACCTTGAACTTGCGCTGTCACAGACAAGTCAAATCCTCTTTTGAAAACTCTCATTGATGAAGATATTCGACGTTGCAATGTGCGATGAAAACCATGGACCACAGCTGTTTGTTTGTTTCAGCAAAAAATCATTTTGACGTATGTTTCGTCTTTGACGTATCAATCGTAATCCTTCAAATTTCGTTAAAACTTGTTCATATACAATCCTTGCTCACTTGTTAGCTACTAAATATGGATGCATAGAGTGGTTTGAACTGTAGAATAGCTGAAAACGTATATTTTTTAGTCATATCACGCAAAGAACACCAGGTTAATACACCTTATTTTAACGCTATCTTCCAGCTCTCAGTCCCTAGGTCCGTACTTCATAAATGTCTTGTATGCTCTAATCATGCTAAGAGTTTTCTCATAACGCTCAATTACAATACATATTGTTGCTTATGTTAATTTAAATAAATCATGTAAAAAATTAAACACATAGTGAGGCCGGTGGTGTAGTGGTAAGCGTGATTGCCTCTCACCCCAGCAGGCCTGGGTTCAATCCCAGTCGGCGCCGCCGGGATGTTCTGAGACATAACATCTCTGATCACGCCTTCCTTTGGAAGGGAAGTAAAGCCGTTGGTCCCCGGTTCATGAGTTGATGGGTTGATATGTAGGGTCCAGGTGTGGGAGCTGCCTCCCTGGCGTCGGTAGCATTGGTGCTCAGCACGGAAAACCTGATCGACGGAAAACAAATCAAGGAAAAAAAATTAAACACATGATCAAGAGAGATTATCGCGGTGTTTGTGCAGAATTCATTGTCTTATATCAAATCAAGCTCCATAGTATATGCCGTACAAGGGTACATGACTAATGTTGAGTCAAACTATTCTTATACGTATTGAAACGATATTAACTTGAATTAATTTTATCTTAACCTATGCTCAATTTAAAATCAATAAAAAATCAAACGTTGTGATTGAATAAAAAGAATTTCAATTTGATTATAATAAACTCCCAATAGAAAGGATCAAACCCTGTTAAGAGAGAAAATCTTCATTACAGAATCCTACTTTTGCTGACCAAACTGTACCGTAAAAGTTGGAACCTCACAAATACCAATGTATCTTTTGGAGAATAAAAAATCATATCTGTTGTTGAACTCGCTTGTATCGGACGCGTTTTATTTTTATTCTCGAGTATCCGTGAAAAATACAGTCCGCTCGGTTTATTGAAGGAACATTTTTTGGTCCTTCGAGCCGGATATCGTGAAAAGTAGTGGAAAACGCGTGGCGAAGTGCTTTTCCACGAAATTTCGTAGAAATTGAGCATTCATCAGAACCGCTGGTTGAATGCAGCGACGCGCTACGAATATTTAAAATAGCCGTCGCTCGTGAATGAGTAAACTTGCCGTGTCAAGTTTACGCTGTAAACATCACCGAAACCAAACAACAGCAGAAACAGGATCAGACGAAAATGGAGGAACAACTGCGAACTCTCACTCATCAGAGAGGGGCAGTGAAGGGCAAATTAACGCGTGTTAAAAATGCCATTCAACATAGGCCCTTATTACCGATGTCACTTCACGGTGAAGTGATAACTTATCACTCACGGTGAAGTGATTCCCATTTGATTTACACGGTAATCACTTCACCATGAGTGACAACTGGTCACTTCACTTAGTTTTCACCGTGAAGTGACATCGGTAATAAGGCCCATAGTGACGATGCACCGAATACGAACATTCGAAACTTGCACTATCTTCAGCTGCATAAAAAAAACAGTTGACCAGGCATACAGTGAATATAATGACTTTCAGAACCTCATTTATGCCCTGCCCTTTTCTGAAGAGCGACGAGCCGAGCAAGTAGCGAAATACATCGAATTCGAGACGATGTACAACGACTTGTCGATCCGGTTGAGTATGCTGACAGAGGAGGCTACAAAGGAAGCTGACACGAAGAAAGAAATTGTGGCTATGACACCCGCTTCGATGACATTTGGATCAACTTTACCATTCCTCTCTCCCCTTAACAATAACGACTACGATGCTGCCTGGCGATTCCTCACGGAGAGATTCGAAGACAAGAGACTTATCATAGACAAGCACATCGAGTGTTTGTTCAATTTACCGAATATCGTAAAGGACAACTCGGTAAACCTCCGAAAGTTGCTGGACGTGTGCAACAAGAACATACGGAGCCTTATTACGGGTGTCACTACACGGTGATAAGCAAGTGATACTCAGAATAAGAGCCGTGATTACCGTACAAATCAAATGGGAATCACTTCACCGTGACGACAAGTGACAACTTTTCACCGTGAAGTGACATCCGTAATAAGCCCCACGGTAATCACGGCTCTTATTTTGAGTATCACTTGCTTATTACCGTGTAGTGACACCCGTAATAAGGCCCCGAAGCACTGAAGAACTTGCACCTTCAACTGGAAGGGCTCGGAGAGCAAATCGTGGTGAACATGATTTCGTCGCGAATGGATAAAGCTACGAGAGTCGCCTGGGAGACTCGTCAGAAACCGGGAATTCTGCCCAGTTATACGGTGACGATGACGTTCCTACAAGAGCAGTGCAGAATTATTGAAAAAATTGAAACGAGCAACAAAGTGGAAAGTGTGAAGCCAAAAGCGGTGGCGAAGGCCCACACGCTAGTGATTATAAATGAACAGAAGAATGAAACAAAAAATGAACTGAAGTGTGCTGCATGCAGAAAACAACCACGAACTATGGAAATGCGATAACTTTAAGAAGATGAATGTGAGTGATAAAAACAATATGCTGAAGAAGTCGGGATGCTGCTTCGACTGCCTGCAGAAAGGCCACCGAACTAACGGATGTACTTCGACGCATAACTGCCGTGAGTGTGGTAAACGCCACCATACGTCACTACATACTAGTGAAGGTTCCAGCTCCAAGTCAGCAGATTCGATCGCAGCTTTCGACAGAAACATATGGCTTGGCATCATCTCCTTTTCAAGGCATTATGGCACTTCGACAGACTTCGGAAGATCACCAGCACGAATTTCCTCAAGCATCGAAGGTAATCAAGAAGAGTGCCTACATAGACGACGTGATTGCAGGTGCGCACAGTATCCAGGATGCATGCGCACTTCAGCAGGAAGTTAGCGGATTATTGGCGAAAGGTTGTTTCGAGACTCATAAGTGGTGTGCGAACCACTCGGAAATATTGCAACATGTTGACAAGGAATCTTGTGGTACGAATTTCAACTCGATCACCATAAAGACCTTAGGCGTTGTCTGGAATCCGCTTGACGATTGGTTTTCGTTTTCTGTCGAACCTGGTAATCCTGAAGCTACAACGAAAAGAAAAATTCTCAGTGAAGTTGCCAAGATATATGATTTGCTTGGAATAGTTGGCCCGATTATTACTGCAGCGAAATTGATTCTTCGGGAGGTCAGTGTACTTGCGGTGGATTGGGATGACCCTGTCCCACATAATATTGTGCTTAAGTGGCAGTATTTTCGTGACGAGTTGATTTGCCTGAACGAATTGCGTGTACCAAGGTGGATCTCAACAGCTGATGAGATGTCCGTGCAACTGCGCGGTTTCTCCGACGCCTCCGACGTGGCTTAAGAGGCGTGTCTCTATTCACGAGTTATCCACCAGGACGGTTCAGTCACGATGCATTTAATCTGCAGCAAATCACGGATTCTTCCAAAAAAGTCTGGCAAGTGCAAGCCAATCGCTACTCCTCGAGCCGAGCTGCTTGGTGTGGTGTTGCTGTCAAAATTAGTTGAAAAAGCGATTGCTGCGATTGATATTGATTTCGAGTCCGTAAATCTGTGGACCGATTCCCAGATTGTTTATTGTTGGATACGGGAACCACCGGAGGTACTACAGCTGTATGTTTCGAACAGAGTGACCGAAATTCATCGAATTACAGGTGCGTATAAGTGGCGATACGTTCCGAGTCAACAAAACGGATTATTTCGCGTGGAGAATTTCCCCGTAAATTGCTAGCTAACACGATGTGATGGGACGGTCCGCCCATGCTGAAGGTGACAACGATTGAAGAAGTGCACCCAGTGCCGTTGGCGGAAAAAAAATTTACCCAAAATGAAAGCTGGTGTCTCGTTGGCTGTTACTTCTCCTGTGAAACGATTGTTGATTTTCGACAGAGCAAATGATTATGACAGGATTCTACGAGCTATAGCCTACTTGATTCGATTCGCGAAATACTTTACAGAAAGAAGATGATCGTCAGAGGACCGCTAACCCAATGAGCTGGATTACCGAGGTGAAGCAATCACTCACACAACCACTGTACGATACAGGCAAGTACACGCAAGTAGTGACGTCACTACTTGCGTTTACGTTGATTTTTTGGTTTACTAATACAACCCTATTTCACGATCTGCTCCACCTCTCTCTGTACCTCATTGCCGCTAACCGTTCCAGAACTACGGGCTGCGCTGGCGGTAACAGTGAGGTGTGTTCAGATGGAAATGTTCCATCACGAGTTACGAGTGATTACTGAAGGAAGGTAAACTAAACACCGTCTGTGTGGCTTGAAACCGTTCATCCATTCGCAAGATGGGATTATGCGTGTGGGAGATAGAATCAAAAATGCTCTCATACCATATGACAGTCGACAACAAATGTTATTACCTGCCGGACATCCGTTTTCGGTAGCAGTTGTGAAGAATTTGCACCGGTCAAACTTGCATATTGGACAAAAGGGTCTACTTGCAATGGTTCGTCAGCGATTTTGGCCACTGAGAGTCAAATCAACGATCCGGAAAATCATCGGTAGCTGCATCACTTGCTTCAGAGCGAATTCACTGAAAACGTCCCAGCTGATGGGTGATCTGCCTTCATACCGAGTCCAACCGGCGCCAACCTTTGCTTATACTGGTGTGGACTACGCTGGCCCTTTTTTGATAAAGTCGTTCACTGCTGGTCGCAGGCCGTTAGTAACCAAAGCCTATGTTTGTTTGTTCGTTTGTATGGTGACGCGAGCAATACATGTGGAGCTTGTGTCCGACTTGACCACTGATGCATTTTTAGCTGCCTTGCGGCGATTCACTAGCCGGCGAGGGCTGCCATGTAAAATGTATTCCGACAATACAACGGATTTTGTCGGAGCTCAAAATGAACTTGAGGAGCTAGCGCGGCTTTTTAACGATCTACAACAGTCCAAGAAGATAACGGATTATTGCACCAATCAAGGAATTGAATGGTCTTTCATACCACCACGAAGCTCTCACTTCGGTGGTATCTGGGAGGCTGCAGTGAAGCAGGTGAAGCACCATCTGACGCGGCGAGGGCTGCCATGGGCTGCCATGTAAAATGTATTCCGACAATACAACGAATTTTGTCGGAGCTCAAAATGAACTTGAGGAGCTAGCGCGACTTTTTAACGATCTACAGCAGTCCAAGAAGATAACGGATTATTGCACCAATCAAGGAATTGAATGGTCTTTCATACCAACACGAAGCTCTCACTTCGGTGGTATCTGGGAGGCTGGAGTGAAGCAGGTGAAGCACCATCTGACGCGGATTGTCGGCGGTTGTAAGCTGTCATACGAAGAGTTATACACCACATTGACCCAAATTGAAGCTGTGCTGAACTCGTGGCCATTGGCGCCGTGTTCTGACGATCCGTGTGATCTATCTGCAATTACCCCTGCACATTTTCTAATTGGTCGAGAGATGCAGGCAGTTCCTGAACCGTCTTATCTGGATCTAAAACAGTCAACGCTTTCACGATGGCAACTTGTCCAGACAATATTTCAACATTTCTGGAGAAGATGGACGGCTGAATATATACCCAAGCTGCAAAACCGATCGAAGTGGACAAAGACGATCAACATTACCAAAGGATCCCTGGTGTTGGTAATCGATCAAAATGTGCCACCCTTCCAGTGGCCGCTTGGGCGAGTGAAGGAGTTACACCCTGGTAAGGATGGCGTGACCCGGGTTGTTACTGTGAAGACTTCAAATGGGGAATATAAGCGTGCTATAACGAAGATATGTCTACTGCCTCTAGATGGCCAAATGGATTGAAATTACCCATTTCAACGCCGTGAGGATGTTAAGAGAGAAAATCTACATTACAGAATCCTACTATTGCTGCCAACACTGTACCGTAAAAGTTGGAACCTCACAAATACCAATGTATCTTTTGGAGAATAAAAAATCATATCTTTTATTGAACTCGCTAGTATTGGACGCGTTTTATTTTCGTTCTCGAGTATCCGTGAAAAATACAGTCCGCTCGGTTTATTGAAGGAACAAACCCCATATAAGGACTTAATCGAAAATAATTTGTAAGCAATTTTTTTCTTTCCAAATCCATAAAAAAATATTTAAAACTAATACAGGTTCTTCAATTATTTATGGCATGCCCTTCTTAAGAAGTTAACTTCACCAAAACAAATAAAATAGTATTCTTTTAGGTACTTTCATGATCTTAGGCCAGGCTTAGACCCACTGATGTGCTGCAGGTGTGGCATCTGCTCAGTAACAATAAATACACTGAAAAAAAACTTACTCAGAGAGTGAGTCCTTTTTACTCATACGTATGGATAAATTTCTAATAGCATGTGTCACTTAGCGCATGAGTAACCTATTTACACTTTAGAGATTTCTCCATACCCATGAGTAAAAGTGTAACTAGCTCGGCAATATAATTTAAGCGTGTACAGTGTTTAAATTATGTAAGCTTTTGACTGATTAAACGGAAAAACGGCAACTAGAGAATATTGCATGAAACCGACGAATAATCCATCTGAGCCAATTTGCCAAAGACCACAATGTTCTATCAAATGGAGAGGTGAATTTAAAGCATACAATAGGTAACCTAATAGCACTCTTGTGCCAATCCACTGAACTGTCCTCCATTTAATAGGCCTTGTCCATGTGAACATCTTTGCTGGTATCCTTCCGTTTGGTGGAAATTTTGAAATTGGAACGAGCCATTAAAGTCGACCTTCATTAGCGACTAACGGTGTGTCGTACGTTACCGTAAAACGGGGTATCTTAATGCGGGTAACTTTGATAGTAGAATATAATGATTACATTTACACTCTACACTGTTTCCAAATTGGAAATATTGGTTCCATTTTGTAGCTTTGATGTCGTATAGAGTATTTTGCAGTATGTTTTACATGTTTTCCAAATACCTCCAAAACAAATTTTTCTTGTTTTTTGCCTGATTGAAAAGGTACTCAAACAATGACTTATTAAATGTTTTTCTTATATAGTCATGATAAATTCAATATTGTTTTTATATTGCTTATGATGTTTTTTATTATATACTCATTCAAAGTTTCTTATTTCTTGATCAAAATTGTTTGCGATTCTCGCGTGGTTTTCTACTTTCATCGAGAATTATCAAAGTAACCCCAAAACAAAAATAAGACAATAAAAAAAAAGTGCAAATGCAATAATTCCTGGTAGGCATGTTACCAACGAATTGACTCTAGGATCCCCAGTATATTTTTTTTAAAAACATTCATTGTTGTAAAAAATATTTAGAATATACTTAAAAAAAACTATCAAAGTTATCCCGTTTTACGGTACGCTTTTTTTTTAACCTCGCGGAATTGGCTTGCCTCTGTATTCTCTCGATAGTCATAGTGAGTTAGCACGTGATTGGTTGATTACGGCTAAAAAGTTTGATCAATTTGAGGGGTGCGCTGATGACCAATGTGCACTGATGTCTATAAGGATGAGGAAGGTGGCACGGAGACAGCGTCAATACAACTTTCTACGGCTCCATCCAACAAACTATTAAAGACAAGCCGAGGCAAAGTTAGGTGGTCTGTGTGCTCGCTGAAATCATCTTCTCGAGTTACCAAGCAGCTGAAGAGATGCTTCAAGTGCATGGGTTTAGGTCACCAGGCGAGAAACTGCAAAGGCTCTTACAGATCTGATATATGCAGGAAATGCGGAGAGAAGGGACACATTGCAAGAGGCTGCACGAAACAACTGGGGTGTATGCTATGCAGAAAAGAGGACGGAAACAACCATATGACGGAAGGCTTCAAATGCCTATCATGCAAAAAGTCGATGGCAGGCTAATAGTAGTAAAAATTGAGAAACTGTATCGGTAACTGGGTGGTGGATAGAGCAGCGATGTTTGCAATTCAAGTTATGGGCAAATACTCCATTCAAGAAGTGGTGGCATATAAAGGTTATGCGATCAACAAAATTAATGGAATCTTCATATGCAGTTCCTACGCATCACCTAGATGAACGATGGAGCAGTTCCACCAGATGCTGAATGGACTTACCGAAGAACTGATCGGACGACGCCCGGTAGTAATCGGAGGAGGCAGTGGAGTGGGGAATGCAAGAGGCCACAGTCTGCTGGAAGCTCTAGCAAAGCTGGAATTTCGGTTGTCCAACGAAGGCACCAGCAGCTCATTTAGCAGAGATAGCCGGGAACCCATTATTTACGTCACGTTCTGCAGTCCGTCGCTGGTTGCAAATATGAATAGTAGAGTATGCGAAGGGTATACCAGTAGTGACCATAAGGCGATCCGATATGGCATCGGTTAACGGAATACTATTGCGTACGGAGGACGAGAACTTGTGACCGGAAGTGGAAGACGAAGCCTTTCGATAATGATCTTTTCGTTGAAGTACTCCGTGTAGACAGTGGCCTCATGGATCTGAACGCGAACGAGTTGACAGAAATATATTGATATTGCGCCCTGATAACGATCGACGTCAAGAATGCGTTCAACAGCCCCAGCTGGGAGGCCATCCCCCATGCGCTGCAATAAGGATGCATGCGCTGCATGGGACAGAGATCGATAAGGATCACAGCGGGAGTCCAAAGGAGTTGAGATCGTTGGGTTTGCGGACGACGTCGTCTAGAAGATAACAGGCGAGACGCTGGAAGAGGTAGACATGTTGGCGACCGTTGCGATCGACATGATTGGTAACTGGATGCAAGGAGTGAACCTGCAGATAGCCCACCACAAAACGGAAGTGTTATTGATAAGCAACTGCAAAGTGGTGCAGCGAGCAGAATCCACCGTCGGAGAGCATACAATAGCCTCGAAGCGCGTGCTGAAGTATCTGGAAGTGATGATCGATGACCGGCTTAACTTAAATAGTCACGTAAGACCTGATATTCTAAAGGGTCTATAATAAATAAATAAAATAACAGCCATGGTGAAATTCATCAACTTGGTAGCCAGAATGATACCGACCAACTCTGAGCCAAGCTGTAGTAAGGGGCGTCTTCTGTCTAATTTCTCCTCGTTGAAACTGAGGTACGGAGGTACGGAGGCGCTTGGGTTGCAACGCTGGAAACCAAGCATAATCTAAGGAAACTGAACAGTACGTACCGGCTCATTACTATCTCGTCGGAAGCAGTATGCATTATCGCCGGAATGACCCCTATCAGTATTACCCTGGCGGAGAAACCAGAGGAGCATGACAATTTTAGAGAGCGAAGTCAATGGCCAAGTGGCAACGGGAATAAGACTCGTCGGAGAACGGTAGATAGACTCATCGGTCAATACCGATTCTTTCGATCTAGATGAACAGGAAGCATGGGAAAGTCAAGTTCCATCTTACGCAGTTCCTGTCTGGTCACGGTTGCTTCAGGAAGTACCTGCATCGGATCCGATACGTAACGTCGCCCCTCTGTCCGTAAAGTGGAATTGTGGACAAAACGCTGAAGCACGTGGTCTTCGACTGTCCAAGGTTCAAGGCAGTGCGAAGGGAGATGCCCGTCCTTAACGTGGAGAATGTCGTCGATGAAAAGTGTCGAGAGGAGGGCACTTAGGATGCCGTCAGCAGAGCAGTCACGCAAATTATGTCGAAGCTGCAGCGTAAATGGCGAGAGGAGCAGCGATCTATCAATGCCAGATAGTGCTGAGAGTATGAGGAATGCATGAGCACAGCCACCCCCCGAAGTAGTCGCTTCACCGTGGTCCCGGAGGATCCAGGCAGAGGAGAGAGTAAGGAATGGGTTTTAGTGGAGCTGCAATAGGCAACTAGTGGATACCACACCGTGCCAACTTCACTACAGGCCAGGCTTCTTTAAGCTTTCCTAAACCTTACTTTATGATGTGGAGTTGTTTATTTTGTTTATGTATATATTTATTCATTCATTCATTCATTCATTCATTCATTCATTCATTCATTCATTCATTCATTCATTCATTCATTCATTCATTCATTCATTCATTCATTCATTCATTCATTCATTCATTCATTCATTCATTCATTCATTCATTCATTCATTCATTCATTCATTCATTCATTCATTCATTCATTCATTCATTCATTCATTCATTCATTCATTCATTCATTCATTCATTCATTCATTCATTCATTCATTCATTCATTCATTCATTCATTCATTCATTCATTCATTCATTCATTCATTCATTCATTCATTCATTCATTCATTCATTCATTCATTCATTCATTCATTCATTCATTCATTCATTCATTCATTCATTCATTCATTCATTCATTCATTCATTCATTCATTCATTCATTCATTCATTCATTCATTCATTCATTCATTCATTCATTCATTCATTCATTCATTCATTCATTCATTCATTCATTCATTCATTCATTCATTCATTCATTCATTCATTCATTCATTCATTCATTCATTCATTCATTCATTCATTCATTCATTCATTCATTCATTCATTCATTCATTCATTCATTCATTCATTCATTCATTCATTCATTCATTCATTCATTCATTCATTCATTCATTCATTCATTCATTCATTCATTCATTCATTCATTCATTCATTCATTCATTCATTCATTCATTCATTCATTCATTTATTCTTTAAAAATTAATAAATTAATTAATAATAATTAATTAATTAATTAATTAATTAATTAATAACGCACACAGACGCCTAACAAACGTAATGTAGCAAATAACAAAAATTGTTTTTGAGCTGATTCTATACATCTTATATATTTTTATTGGTATCGAGCCCAAATTACAATGCTATATTCGAGAATTGATCTTCCGTGAGCTACATTAAGCGTTTTGATGGTTTATGGATCCTTAAAATCATAGCTAAATCTTTTGATATACATACACACTATATGTTTTATGAATTTTTGCCTTGAATTGATCTACAAAAGTCAACTGAAGTTAAGAATTATTCATAAGTCCCTAATTTTGTAACATCTTTCAGTTAACTGATTCCTGTACTCTAGGATAAATCAGGAGTAGCATGTTTGTTCAAATAAGATATGATATTGAACTTTTTAATAATAATATCAAGCATATTTTCAGCACATCAATTGTAGAAGAACATCCAAGCAAATACATCCGTCAAAAGTACATGACCAAGTCAAGTTACAATTTGGTAATACGCATTGTTTTAAGTTCATTTTCATCGCGAGTACTTATGCTCATAATATGAATTAAATAATCTCCTCTTGTCGAGTTAGCCGAAAAGACAAGCTTTTTAACAAGACAGCTAATAAATTCAAAAAGTTGAAAGAAAATTTATATCTTATGAACCAGAAATCTAAGGCCATCTATCTTTTCCTTTTGCCCTTTTCTTCCTGCAATCGCTTGCTCACTTCGCTTTACCCCGGAACCACCAGTCATGCGAATACCCCTACAGCTCCATAACGCTCATTTTCAGCCATATTCGCAGTCACGCGGCTTGAAGTGGTTGGCTATTTTTCTCCGGTGAAATACGTACGTACCTTTTGTCGGTTGGATTTTCCCCCTTTTAGTAGAAGGCTCTTCATCTTCCCTGCACCACTACCTTGTTGGAGCTGCTTCTTTTACTACGGTATATGATGGTAAGGTGCCTTTTGTGTAGCGCCGAGCTTGCAGTTTTGACCCGAATCCATATATCATTTCGTGCCAGCCAACGGATGAGATACACTGTTAATCAAGGTTGCGGGAAAAAGCAATGTTTCATATCAAATTGTGCATAACCCAAGAATTTTCATTACGTGTAAGTCAAAGTGAAAAATCTTAATTATTGACAAGTCGTCAATTTTGATAGATACCAAGCCCTTTTCCAAGTAGATGCGATAGTTCGAGATAGTAGTGTAAATGAAAATTAATTACGCCTTTCATTGACAGAGTGGTCATTTTTCATCCCTGCTGACAGCAATTGATGGGGAAGAAGTCAGTGCCTGTCTGAATGTAATAGATTCCTTTGGAAATCAATTTGTCTAAATTAATTGATTTTATGTTTTGCATTGATTAATCAAAAATTTCTCATTGCAATAATTGATTCATAACCCCAATATACAAGTCGGTTTAAAAAATGTGGATTGATTAAGGTTTAGAAGTCTTGCAAAATGTATATTATATTTATTATTGAATTACTGTGGCATATTTGCATATATCACTAATATCGAGTCATGGTGGTGAAGATCAAAGGTCACACGACGCCCATTGAAATGTTGTCCTGCTGGATGTAGTCGTGGAGGGACTATTCCCGGTCGTTGGGTCATACCTGGCCACCAACACCGTACGGCGAGGAAAAAGAAGAAGACGTCGAAGGCTTACAAGTCTCCATCAAGGGACTCGTAGCAGTGGCAAAATGATTGAAGTGAAGAAAGCTCCCGGTCCAGAGGGTATCCCCAACGTGCCGTTGAAAGTGGCGATCCAGGCGTATCCGGAGATAGTGCTGAAGAAATCTAGAGTAACATTTGAAATGGGCCTATGTCCAAAACGTAAACAAACCAGAAAATGAATTTTAAATTTTGACCGCCATTATTCAATTCATATTTAAGAAAATTGAAGTATTTTAGGCATTTATATTGTTCACAATAACAATAGTAACTGTATCTCAGTATACAACAGCCAAAATATACGAAAAGCTTTCAAAAATATATGAAAATCGATAACAATATAATTTCATAAATTAATAAGCCTTTTTTGGGAATCTTTCAATGGATAGGCCCTTTTTGTTAAGCCGTTGTGCTTGTCATCAGAAATGGTAGGCCCTTTGCTAAGCCTTTTCGCAACGTCAAATAAATTCAAAACAAATCATCGGCCCTGCCTCAAGCAGTAGGGCCTAGCTTTGGTTTGAAATTTTTCAATCATCGGCCCTTCTACGTCACTAGGCTTATCAATGAAATGAAATAAATGAATGGTTGGCCGTTTCAGCGTGCGGGCTTATTAATGAATCGAAAAATTTCGTTGATCGGCCGTTTCGAAAATCGAGTTATTTTTAATGATTTTTCTCGATTATGCGGAACTTTCTTACACGATTAGCAGCTATCAAGCGATGCTAAAGAATGGTATCAAAACCCGATTTGTTTACGTTTTGGACATAGGCCCATTTCAAATGTTACTCTAGAAATGTTTGGATGACACACAGCTTGAAGAAAGAGAAGCTAGTGTTGCTGCTGAAGCCAGGAGAACCACCAATCCAGTATCGTACTCCTGCTGGATACTCTCGGAAAACTCTTGGAGAGGATCATCCTCATCAGGCTGACGAACTGTACGGAGAGCGATCATGGACTGTCGAAGATGCAGTTCGGATTCAGGAAAGAGAGCTTCATAAAATTTATTGTATTTCAAAGGAATAAATGGTTTCAATTCAAAGCCTAGATACATTAAACGGGCAACTAAACTTACAGATTTTAAGAGACATTGTAGCTGTCTTTTCAACAGTTATCCAATGAATTTAATTTTATTAATTAACAAATTATGTATATTGACGAAGTTTGTAACGGATTATTTTGTATGAATAGCTGCCATAATGACTTTCTTAAGAAAGTCATTATGACAGCTATTCATACAAAATAATCCGTTACATCAGGGGTTGCAGGGGTTTTTTTTTCGCACACTGTGCGACTGAAAAGTTTTTGCCGAGCCGTAGCTCCAGATTGATAGCCTTAAAACAAATAAATACCACAGGATGCATTCTACTCACTCCAGGTTTTAGTCAATACAGCAGTTTCTTCAACGCCTCAAAAACGTTCTGCTAGCTCTCAAAGTAGCAATTACTCTTCGGAACAATATGGTAATATTTCTTTTTTATTTATGATCATTTTAATGCTTTTGATAAATAAATCATCCCTCACGGCACTCCGTTGTTTTCATTTGACATGCTCTCGAGCGCCACTACAACAAAGGTATTGCGATACCTCTGCTTTTCCCATCATTCCCTTACTCGCCGACAAATTTCGGCAATCTGCAATTTTGACAAACTAATTTCTTCTGCTCGTATAATTAATGCATGACATCCTGACATAAATTCTGTCGACATCGCCGTTATTGCGTCTGCTTTCATTTCATCCGACAGAAACAAACTCCTTGAAAGAGAGGAAAAGAATTGAGCGGTATGCACAATACATATCCCACCACTCGAAAAGAAATATGACTGTCGATTAACTATACACAGAAAAAGTGTACGCTTTTTCCCGTGAACCTACCAGTCTACCTTTTTGGGTGGAAACTAGGCACATCTTTTGGTAAAAAACGAAGCATCTTATGCCAAACCGCGAGTTCATTCATAATCGTTGACTCTTCATGGCATACCAGTGAAACAAGAAAAAAAAACCCTAATTAAACCACCTACTGGTAACAAGTGCCTTTCTAGTTGTAGTCTTCGCTCCATGATTCAAAAAATTCAATTAGAAATAAATAATATTAGGATGCAATAGATCAAATCCATTCGCCAGCAACTATGCCAGTAGCGGAACAACACTGGTCGATTTACTATAAAACGAATGCCACTCAACCTGCAATCTTCTTAAGGCTGGGTCCAGTGAAATCTTCTTGAAAGTTGGGAAAAGATAGAGTTGTGGCTACACCCGACTTTGAACGAAAGCCCAGCGATCAGAATAAGTTAAATTAAGTTTTCTTTATTATGGAGGCTGGTTCGCCTCCAGCGATTAGAATAATCTTTCTGAATTTTGAAATTTAACTTCCGTTAAATTTGTCTGAGGTCACCTTCTCTAATCTGAGGGTTATGCTTTCGCTTTGCTTTCGTCCGAATTGCTGATTACAATGGAAGTGTATCGTTTTGTTGCCGTGATAATATAATTTATTGAAGTGAGTGAAAAGGATCGTGAAAAAAGTTTAATTCTTTAGTAAAGTTATTCGTAAAATTAAACGAAGTGTTGGTCGTAACGTATTCAAGCCTACAGCCCTTTACCACATAGGATTAGAATCAATAATAATGTGCTAAGGGTTAAGTTTTTTAAGTCAACCTCACTGGTGTTTACTGCTTCCTGATGGCTATTACATATCAATTCATACGACCATCGTTATACGTTAAGATGCTTAAGTCGGCAATTTCCAGTCAAAGCTTTTTTTCCTTGGTTTGTTTTTCGTCGATCTTGTTTTCCGTGCTGAGAACCAATGCTACCGACGCCAGGGAGCCAGCTCCCACACCTGGACCCTACACACCAAAAAAATCTGAATTTTACTGGTGATGTAAACATCCATGCATGCAAACATTCATACATGTAAACTTCCTTTTCTCGTAAACTAGCAGCTTGCAAGAAATGTTGCAAACAAAAGTGGACAGTTGCATGGGCGATTGCTTGGGCGATTTATACACTCTTACCAAATTCTTTTGCAGATCACAATTATAAACTGAGTAGTGAGCGTCCCATTGAAATTGGGATTTCTTGCGAAAAAGGATTTATTTGCTTGATAGGCCGAGTTTTTAAAAGTACCAACAAGTCAATTGCATGAAAAGATATTTACAGACGGGTCCCGTCTCAATGGATCCACTGGCTTCGGTGTCTTCAATGAAAACTCTAGCGCCTTCCGCAAACTTCAGGAACCTTGTTCCGTTTTTGTTGCTGAGCTGGCAGCAATCAACTTCGCATTGGGGATGATTTCCAATATGCCCACAGACCATTACTTCATCTTCTCGGATAGTCTCAGTTCGATTGAGGCTATTCGGTCGATGAAACAAGGTAGGCACTCATCTTATTTCCTTTCAAAGGTAAGGGAGCAGATGTGTGTGCTGGTCGAAAGATCATATATGATTACCTTTGTATGGGTCCCCTCACATTGCTCAATCCCAGGCAATGAGAAGGCGGACTCTCTCGCAAAGGTGGGCGCGCAGGAAGGCGAATTGTATGACAGGCAAATTTCACACGATGAATTTTACCATTTAGTGCGTCAGAGTACCTTTTCGAGTTGGCAAACCGATTGGGACACTGGAAATCTTGGACGGTGGTTACATTCAATTATTCCTAATGTTTCTTCGAGAGCGTGGTTTAAAGGCTTGGGCTTAAGTCGTGACTTCATTCGCGTGATGAGTAGACTTATGTCCAACCACTACTCGCTAGATGCTCATCTCAATAGAATAAACCTCGTGGACAGCAACATCTGTCGGTGTGGAAACGGTTACGATGACATCGAACACGCAGTTTGGCAATGTACGGATAATGACGCCGCCAGAGAGCGACTTTTGAATACCCTCGAGGCCCAAGGAAGACAACCCTATGTTCCTATCAGAGACGTGTTGGCAACCCGTGATCTCTGCTATATGCAGTCCGTTTATGTTTTTCTTCAAATGTCTAGTATAAGAATTTAATTCCTTTTGTCTTTTGTCTCTCTTTATTAGTTTTTGTTTGTCTTGTCCCCCCGTCTCGATGAGTCTCATCGTCGCCCACTGGTCACCCACCATAGCCGGTCGAACTCCGGACGAAGCTAGAACAGCACTACCGTTCATACTGGCGACAACGCTCTGATGAGACAACGAAACCCTACCCCAAGCTCCTCCCCTGATCCTATCCTTCGAAAATGTACCCTTCTAACCTCGAGTAAGCCGCGAGTAATCGGCCCAACTCCTACTAGACATAGAATTAAGTGAATTTTGTTACACACAGTGAACAATGAATTATCGGCTCCGTAAAGCTAACGCGATTGAGCCTCCCAAATAAACGAACTAGATAAAAAAAAAAAGCCGAGTTTAGGGGCTAGGCCTAGTTTACATCCTGTAGCCCTATAGATTCATTATTCCACATTACTGATTCTGCCGAGGGTTCAGACGAAGTCGATAGCATAGTGGTTATCGTTTCCGCCATCTAAGTAGAAAGTTGCGAGTTCAATCCCAGACGTAACCTTTTTTTGTGTTTAACGCCTAATTGATTTAAATCGTAATCATCGATCACATCCAAGATCACATCACTCACGACAACGACTCCATCGATCTAGTTTAGTAAATAGCCCTCACGGTTCGAAAATGTAGTGTAAATTTCTGTTCAATATGATGCACATAAAGGGAGCGTCACATATCATATAAGTTTACATTATAAATCATGTAAAGTTCTGAGACATTTTATGCAATGTAGCAAATATTGCATACAAAAGCCCATCTTTGTAAACAACATTGTTTACAAGTTGCTCGGTTGCGTGAAATGAAATACAAGTTTACGAGAATGAATGTTTACATCACAATTAAAATTCATAATTTTTATCTGTGCTGCTCTCCTTCCCTTGCAAATTGTAGAGGTGAAGAGATAATGTTCATTATATCCTAGTAAAACAACGATAACTGAATTAATCACTCATAAAGGTCTACTACGGTCCCGGAACTAGGAGAGAACGTGGTGAAAACCTGGTGCACCCAGAAAGGCGAGATGCTCTTTGAGCTGAAGAAAAATCCTTCGATCAAGAGCTCAGCCTTCAAGGAGCTCGTCGAAAAGTCACTTGAAGAAGGGGCGAGCGTAAGAGCTCTATCCCAGGAGTCAGCGGTCGCATGCCAGGATCTAGACGAGATCACTACAGAAGACCAACTCCCCCCAACCCACCCCCACTCCTGGGTGAATCCAGCTAGAGAAACTAGTAAAGAATCACACAGATAAAAATTCTGAATTTTAATTGTGATGTAAACATTCATTCACGTAGACTTGTATTTCATTTCACGCAACCGAGCAACTTGCAAACAATCTTGTTTACAAATATGGGCTTTTGTATACAATATTTGCTACATTGCATGACATGTGTCAGAACTTTACATGATTTATAATAATCCTTCTCTCTCTCATTATACAGGTATTCCACTAAGACGCCCACATTCATCAGGAATGATACATATTGTAATCGTAAATGATATGTGACGCTCCATGTATGTGCATAATATTAAACAGAAATTTACACTACTTTTTTGAACTGTGCACACTGTGCCTACTTCACTACACTGAACCAATATGACATATTCCTGTTATGTGGAAATCTTATAAATTTGCGCTATAAGATAATCCATTGAAAATTATATGATTGAAAATGTGCCAGGTAAATTCTATATGAATATCTGATACATTTACAATGCTGATAATTTGGTAACTTCTATATGATCGTCGTATGATAAATGAAAATCGATCAAATTATAATAATTAACTGAAATGGATTTGAAACCCATAAACATAAGCTACACTTTTCACCACAATATAATATATGTGTCATAAATCAATCGAAGTAAAGTTTGTGTGAAAATCACATGAAATTTACTTCTTCTTTTGACACATCGATTTCTAAAAATAAATCGAAAAATAAACATCAGGCAGTGGGAGCTTTCACAGTTGTGCCTTTTTTTATTGTAGCTGATTTGGGATTCGATCAAGGACTGTTGAGGTGTGATGCTTTCGGTGTCTGCGCTCGATTTCACTGGGACACAACTGACTTCAAGATTGAGCTCGTTCAAATAGCATGAAGTAAGAACAGCTCTCCCGACATGGAATGCAGTGCAACGTTATGCTCGTTTTGCTAGAGTGAAGACAAATAGCACTGACAAATTTATGTTCCGTTTCGGTGGTGTGGTTTGTTCAAATCTTTCTTAATGCACCTGTGTGCAATAAATCAACGACTAAATTATATAAGTTGATGTAACTGGTTCATTAAGTTCGAGTACTAGGGCTGGAATCTGAATTAGCCGTGTAGAAGGCTTACAATTAGAATCATAGCAAAGTAAATATTGCAGTAGAATCATTTTTTTTTCAATCTCAATACATTCTTTTCCGGAAACATTATTTAGTTCAACTAATCATTTTAATGAGTGTACGATAACATCGTTGAAAATTGTTTCAATAATTTATAAAGAACAATCATGTAAGATGTATTTTATTGGGAGCGATATTCAGCCCAGAAAAACATGCAAAAACAAACGTTTGCTGTTGGATTTCTTAAAAGGCATATCTATATGACTATTAAATGAATGGGATGGATCTGTTTACAATCTTTAAACCTCAAAAATCAAAGGAAGCTATTCCAATGAGATATACATGTTTTCCTACACTGCAAAGTTAAATGACAGTCCAATAGTTTCTTCATGTCTGTTTACACGCGACATATCAACAAACGTCAAAAATCATTAAAAGCAACTCCAATAAAATATACATCATTATCTTATAAGATATACATTTTAGTGAACAATATTCATCATGAAAACAGGTATATTTTACTGGATTTTCTCATAGTGCAAACTTATATGATTTTCCATTAGTTTCTAGATGTCTGTTCCCACCCATGACATATCAACAGTTTTTCACCATGAAATATATCAGACAATATTCATATACTTATTACCTATCGCTAACCACGTTCGAAGCAAAGTATTATCAAGTACTAAGTATGTGAAATTACGATAAAAATCATTCCATATCGCAGTCATAGTTTTTAAGTGATAATCCAATGGAATCTATCAATCATCACATAGAATGAATAAATCTGCTGACATTGCTATGTTATAAGATGGATCCAATAAACGGTACGTGTCGATTTGTTTCAGTGTACATACCAGCCTTTGAAGCTTTGCTAAACCTTACCAGAAGAAAAAAAAAACGCACACGCACACACATTACGATCTCGTCGAGCATAGATAATTGGTATTTGACACTTGACCATCCGGGCCCCGGTTCGAAAATATGTTTTTCAAGTGATATTATAGCCTTTCGGTATACCTCGGTGTACGAGAAAGGTAAAAATGAATGTAACTCGATTTGCAACAGCTGATTTGAGTTCAGAAGAACGGGGTGTGTGGCTGGGAGCCAAACAATCGCGCACACTGCTTCGAAGGAAAGAGCATTGAAGTCGTATTAAACAAGATAAATTATGACAATAAACATATATTGTTATATGTTTTCCCTCTTTTTTAAATTGGTATACCGTTGAACGATAATCATTGGAGACAGGGACGTAGTTGAACAATATACACAGGAAAAAATTCTGAATTTTAACTATCGCGTAAAATCTCCCCTCGTTGAATTTTGAGCATTATTTGGCATAAACAACGAAATAGTTTACAACCTTCCATGCAATATTGCTAATTTATGCGATATTGCGCTTGAATTTACACAAAAGTTCTTAACTTTAGAAAGGTTAATAAGTACCATGAAATCAGTTGACATGTTCAGTAAAAATTCACAAATGCACACAATGATTTACTGAACATTTCAGCTGATTTCATGGTACTTATTAACCTTTCTACAGCAGCTTTTCCGATGATATATGGTACAATTACACTTCAAAATGGTGCAAAGCGGAGCATACTAAGGAGCATTTTCAAATGATTAATGTACAGTTTTCTCTATTTTAGGGAGCGTACTTTAAATATTTACTGAGCATTTTAAGATTTTTAGCGTATTTTGATCAATCATTTAAGGAGCAACCCGATCTATTCTAAGGAGATTTTTTTTACTTATTAAGGAACATCGTCATTGTTTAATGATTCATTTACCTTTTTACCATTGTTGGTTGGGAAAATTCACGTTTTGTTAAACCTAAAACAGTAGACACACACAAGAGCGAGAGGGTTTGTGCCGCTGCAAAGAACAAGAACGTTACTGAAGGGAAAAACTAATATACAACATCTCGCACAAACGGCGTAGTGTCTATCACAGGGCCAAAAGAGGTTGACCTGCAAGGACCCTTACAGGATACCTTGGACAATTTGTCTACTTGGGCTATTCAGCTAGGTATCGAATTCTCCACGGAGAAAACTGAGTTGGTCGTTTTTTCTAGGAAGCATAGCCCAGCTCAACCGAAGCTTCAACTTTTGAAGACAGTCCATGTCTTTTAAATATCTCGGGGTCTGGTTCGATTCCAAATGCACCTGGAGATCCCACATTGAGTATCTGAGACGAAAATGCCAACTAAGGATCAATTTCCTTCGATCAATTACCGGAACGTGGTGGGGAGCCCATCCACAAGATCTTCTGACGTTGTACCGGACAACGATTTTATCGGTTTTAGAGTACGGTAGTTTTTGCTTCCAGTCGGCAGCTAAAACGCACATCATCAAGCTGGAACGGATCCAGTATCGTTGTCTTCGTATCGCGTTAGGATACATGCACTCGACTCATACTATGAGTCTCGAAGTGCTGGCGGGCATGTTGCCACTATCCGTCCGTTTTTCAGAGTTATCTCTGAGGCTCCTCACCCGTTGCTAATTCACGAACCCACTAGTGATCAAAAACTTTGAAAAGCTTCTGGAGCTAAATCCTCAAACATGTTTTATGACTTTGTACTACCTATATTTAACACAGGATGTCAGCCCTTCAAGAAATATTCCCAATCGTGTAGTCTTCTCCGATTTCGGCAACTCAGTGAATTTTGATTTAACTATGACGCAGGAAATCCGCGGAATTACAGAGCATCATCGTCCTATGATTCCTCCGTCATTATACGCTGCACAGTTTGGCCATGTTGATTCTGCAAGAACGTTTTTTACAGATGGATCTCTAATAGAGGAGTCCGCTGGTTTTGGTGTATTTAATGAATTTCATAGCGCCTCTCGAAAACTTGACGCTCCTTGTTCTGTGTATGTGGTTGAACTGGCAGCAATTCACTACACTTTGGAAACTATTGCTTCACTTCTTCCACACCACTACTTTATTTTTACGGATAGTCTCAGTTCTGTCGAGGCTATCCGTTCCATTAGGCCGGTAAAGCACTGCCCGTATTTTCTCTTGAAAATACGAGAACTGCTTAGTGCTTTATCCGTGCTCTCTTTCATCATCACCTTCGCGTGGGTCCCTTCGCATTGCTCAATTTTGGGCAATGAGAAGGCGGATTCACTTGCAAAGGTGGGTGCTATGGAAGGCGACATTTATGATCGACAAATCACCTATAGTGAATTTTTCTCTATTTATCGTCAGCAGTCGCTCGTTAGTTGGCAACATCAATGGAGTGAAGGGAGCTTGAGACGATGGCTACATTCAATTATCCCTAAGGTGTCGAAGTTTGCATGGTTCAAAGGGTTGGATATGGGGCGAGACTTCATACGCGTGATGTCTCGTCTCATGTCCAATCACTATTGTCTAAACGCTCACTTGTTCCGTGTGGGGTTGGGAGACAGCAATCTCTGTGAATGTGGACAAGGTTACCAGGACGCTGATCACATCCTTTGTTCTTGTGCGGAGTATCGTGGAGTCAGATCACATTTGTATGATTCCCTTCGGGCTCGAGGTAGACAACCTAATGTTCCAGTTCGGAATATTTTGGCTAGACGCGATGTGGAGTTTATGAAACTCATATATGTTTACTTTAAGGATATTAACCTTAGATTGTAAGTTTGATTAACCTTGTGTTTAGTTTGTATTTTGTACGTGTGGGTTTTTTTTTTCAATGTTTGTTTTCAAGATGAATAGAAATAATTTCATGCTTTTTGATTAATTAAATAGTTGTATCGTAAACCACATTTCCTACTTCCTTCTTCTCTTTTCCCATCCAAAAAATTGTAAATCTCCACTAACCTCGAGACAACCGCGAGTACTCGGTCCAGTTCATTTAACTTTAAATTTAAGACAGTAATAATGTATAACGCAAAGGATAACTCGGCTCTGTAAAGTTTATTCGATTGAGCCTGTACAAATAAAGTAATTATAAAAAAAAATCTCGTACAAAAGTGGTTGTGCGAAAAGAGGGAGAATGATGATTATTGGATATATTGGAGAGGCTATCTTTCAGTGGAAGATCAACGACAAACAAACAGGCGTCCGTGTGCAAAAGACCAGTATTTTTAAGTGCAGTGCCATTTAGTGTACCCCCCCCCCCCCCTTGTGGGGTTTCTGGAATGTTGGACTGCCTCCGTTCAGGTAAATAGGCTTAAATTATTGTTACCAGCCAACCTGACGGAAATATTACCCTACAATAGGACCTCGTACCGTAAATAAAACGGTCTTACACGGCTCGGCTCGGAAGTCAAGATGGCTTCCGAGCCTAATAGTAAATGATCCTCGATCGTCTGTCAGGGGTGATTCCCTCAGACCGGTGGCCTTAATTGTCAAGGAGGGTCCCGTCTCGGCTCGACCAAGGTGGCCATGCCACAATCAGCCGATGCCGTCAACGACGGAAGACGCCTGCCAGTCAAACGAGCCAGCAACGCCTGCTGAGCCATATGTGGCTGATGAACGCCACCAGATCTGCCATTCTTCCCAAAGCTACAACAACACTGTCTGCAGCCCACGCCGATAGTTTCCGGCCACACGGTAGTGTAGGAGCAGCCGTGTGGGCCAACGCCAGCGTCGCGACGCCGTAGGAGATCCCGCTGCAGTAGTGAGTACTAAATTTTAAACCCTCGCATAAACGCCACATATATCTGAAAACCCACACCCACACGCCACAGAAAAGGGCAAATAAATGTGTTAGAAAATGTGAATGTTCATACTGTGTCCGCGTAGCCCCTCCGAATACCCAGTAACATGCCGGCCCTGCGACACAGTTCAGGGGTCTCATGCTACTGAGCTAGTTACCCGGGAGTGGCTGGTCATGCCATAGTCAAACACTCGTGGAGTAAAGTGTAGATAACATTAACTAGTTGTTTTATTTAAATAGCGCTGTAAAGTTGAATGTCGGAAATAGTAGCAAAAACACGTTTTTAAAAATGTTCACAGGCAAACAACAGTTTGAACACACTTTTATGAGGATATATGAGGGTTACATGTGATATTTTGTCATAAATACGAAGTACATTGGGATCATAACCAAGTGTACTCCTAATAGCTACGTTAGATTTGCATATTTTAAGACATTTTAACCAAATTTATATTTTGGCCTAATGTCACCCCACATAAGGCTTTAGATTGGTCTATTTTTTAGTTAATTATAGTAAAATTTTATACCAATTTTCACCGAGCATTTCCATGATAGTCGTAAATATGTCATTGATGAATATATTCACATGCTAAACTACGTGTCCAGTATTTGTCTGTTGTAGTGAGTACTATCTCTGGAACATTTTCATAAACAGCAACATAAAAGTTTGACAACGATGGTTCAGTAAACAATTAACTTATAAGCACGCGATTTAAGTTTTAACAGTAACACATTCTACGTGACGTTACAACAGTTTTTGCCTGTTTTTTTTTCAGTTTGACAGTACTGCAACTGAAACAATTAAAATGAACCCCTAAATATTATTGCAGATTCGGAAAGTGTGTTAAATTTAATTCAATAATTGATCATGAGTTTATGAGATGAGCAGCTCAAAAAGTTTTGGTGAGAAGTTGTTGAGTAGTGTAGTTGAGAAGTGCAAAACTTTGTAATGTCACGCAACATAATCTCTCACCAAATCATTTTGATCTACTCAAATAAATAACTGTTGCTCAATTCTTATCGAAAAAATATCAAACTTTCCATTTAAACAATACTATTTGAGGGATACTTTTTATGTATTTTTTCAGTTACAGTACAAAAACATTCAATAATCAAGCCAAAACGTGAAAACATCCTGATAGAACGTGTCCATTTCGTATTTTTTCGGAGTCACATTTCTTGATCTTTGTAATATATGAAATTTAAAAGGGATGTTTTTAAAAATCATGCATAAAATTAAATTTATGTAGCTGCACAAGTTATAACTGCTGAAAATGAAGACCCTGAAAACGCTATGTTCAGGATTTCTCCTGCTGGATAATGTTGGACCAAATAACTCGGTTTATGGCTGCTTGTCTCTAATTCAACATAAAGCCAATAATGCTCAGTTATGCAGTTTTAGTGTGTAAAAGTTCCTTTAAACCAAACAAAAATGGATACGGAAAATCACAGCGCAAAAAACGGTGTCGTTTCCTAAAAAAAAATATGTTTTATATTGGTCATATATTTTTATTTCACAAACTTCTTATGTTCAGTCGCCAGGAATCATCTTTTCACAATATAAGCTTAAACTACAGTAAACAAATCCATATTTCTTTTTTTTTTTTCCTTTGATTTGTTTTCCGTCGTTCTAGTTTTCCGTTCTGAGCACCAATGCTACCGACGCCAGGGAGGTAGCTCCCACAACTGGACCCTACCTATCGACCCATCAACTCATGAACCGGGGACCAACGGCTTTACTTGCCATCCGAAGGAAGGCGTGATCAGAGATGTTATGCCTCAAAACATCCCGGCGGCGCCGACTGGGATTGAACCCAGGCCTGCTGGGGTGAGAGGTAATCACGCTTACCACTACACCACCGGCACCGCTGAAATCCATATTTCAACAAAGTATAGAGTACCGGCCAATAGTTTGGAACATCGTTTTTAATTTTCCTCAATGAGCTGTAACATTTCAGTAAGTGTATCAAAAATTTTGAAATTTTGCCTGCTGATTGATCAACTTTTAATGGTTCATCGATATAGTTTTGTCATTGATTGAATGAGTCGACATAACAATTATACTTCTTATCAGTCTAAACAATTTTGTACTGCCTCAAATTTGCAATCAGCGCTTGTGCAAAGAAATTCTTTCATCATTACTAATGTTGACTCACGAAATCAAACAAATTTTAGTGCCAAATATTATAATTCAAAACTTTGTGCAGTGATCAGATATTACATTTCGTAATTTCAGCTCATTTTGACTTGAAAAATCTAATCCTTGAATGATTTTTTCCTCTGTTCGGGACATAAAACCACTGCAACCACTCCTTTGATCTATTGTTGTATAACCCATGTCCTTAGTTGATAGCATGTCGTATTACTCGGTTGTCGGTTCCTTTTATCGCAAGGAATCGATTCTAATTTTTGACTTTAAATGGTCTATATTTCTTGTATTTGTATGGTTCACATGTATGAGTTATCTTTTCAACTTTGGATTTTTTGAAATTTCAATTATTATTAGTTCCTAGTCCTATCAGGCATGTTTTAGAGAATGACCACCTTGGTGGGATTGGTTTGTTTTATTCGATTCTAATTTAAAGGTTCTGCTACTTATACCCTTCAAAGTGTTGGAACACCCTCGAAACGCGCGTTTCTTTGTCAGTAAAAATTGTTCCTTAACAACAAAATTAATCAATGACACCGATAATGACCATGTACTATAACCCTTGTCTTAACCACTTCAAACTAGTGAACAACGAATAGAAGATTAGGATTCACATAGATCAAGACTTCCTTGTTTCAAGATCATCCTAGGTTCATGTAACACGAAGACTTATCACTATTCACAAGCCATAAAAAGTAACAAGGACTAAGATGTGTTCCTTTGATTACTGAAAAATCCTGTTCCCCTATTATGAAGTAGTCAGGACTAGGAATCGGTGGTAGATGTTACATCCCGTAACGTACCACGAAAAGGTGATCCAGTCACGTTACGGGGTGATGAACTATGAATGATAAATCAATCCTTTTACGCCAAACAAAACCAGAATTTTCTGTCACATATTAAAAATTATCTGTTAAAAATGGTAAACAAACTTTTGAATATTAAAACCAATATATGATCCATAACGTATTTAAAAAAGCTCCTTAAAAACACCCAAATGATCCATAAAACCCCGGTGAAAATCCTTTAAAATGTGTGAATGATCCTTAAAAAAATATCAATATGATCCATATTTTCAGTAAAATTTAGCAACACAATTGTAAACATGTACCGCTAAACATCCAATGAATGAGCATTGAAATTGTAAGAATTACCCATACACATATTGCAAATGATCCATAAAACATTCAGCAATGAAGCTTAAACTAATGAAACTGATCCATAGAAAATCAAGTTTGCGCGCTCTTAAAAATATAGGCATGATCCATAAATTAGACATATATTGTTCATGTTTTGAACACTAACTTTTAGATTTTGTTCCATATACCCTGAAATGATGTTCCATTGTTTTTTGAGTTAGAATTGCGAAGCAATGCGTCTAGAATTAGCTTCCATAAAAAGCTTCTATAATAATCTTCTTAACACTCTGAACAGGATGCCTCTGGTCAAATTGCTTTTTATAAGTTTTTTAATGTAAATCAGAGAAGTTCGAGTCTAATAGATTCGTCATTTGGCGTAAAACTGCTCAGTCGGGTCATTTTTTAGAACCATGTTCATCGTGTTGATGTCCGAAATTTTTAAAACGTGCCGAGTCTATCGTAGTCACCCGATTTGAGCATTGTGGACGTAGGTTGTTCTCTAAACAGCTAGTGCAATTCATGGTTCATTTTCTTCCTCCACGTGTTGACATTCGACTGCACTTCAACGTAAGGGTATGTGGATCCTCCATGAGTCCAGATCTCGTGGCCTTATATGACTACCGGTCAATTTAGCGTTTCGTATATAGTCAACTTCGAGCAGCGGTGAATTTTACTCTACCGGAGCGTCTTTTGGAGTCCAAAGTAAACCCGCTATAATGCGTCTTTGAATTTTTCTGCTAGCGTCATTACTAGCGGTCAACAGTGAGCCCCAATACACGAATTTTTCAACCACCTCAGATTTATCGCCATCAATCTGAATTCATGGAGGGAGGATAACATTTTATATTCTTGATTTAGTTTTAGATGCATGCATGCGACTAGATGTTTGGTCAAAATTGAATATTTTTTGATTTTTTGTTAAAGCAACTGAACAAATTTAAAAGTTCTCCCGGAAATTAAGATCTTAAACAAAGTTGTCAAATTTTACATAGTTGTTGTGAACGTTTTAAAAATATGACAATTGACATTTCCACAAAACCTGTTGGTTCGCCAAAACATGGTACGTGGTATTATGGGCACCCATGATTCCCACCTGGCTCTACCCCGTGAACTCGTTGGCTATTGCTAAAGTAAAACATGTAAATACTAAAAAAAATCTCCTTTTCCTTCGCTACACCAGCCAATCGAGCCGGAATCATGCAATTCAGAATTAAATTCTATGCCACCGTTAACGATTTCATTAATACATGCGTTTTACTGGTTGAATATTTAACAACAAAACATAAACTCCAGTCAGGTTGCATAGACTGCCGGTGGTGTAGCAGAAAGCGTGACTGCTTCTCACCCAATGTGTCTGGGTTCAATCCCAGCCGAGGTCAATTGGATTTTTCTGAGGCATAAAAAATCTGTGGTCACGTTTTCCTTCGGAAGGGAAGTCATTCAATTGAGAAACAGAGACCGACGTTAAATTTAAGCAAGGAATGAAGAAGAAGAATACATTTTGACAGCTGCTTTTCTGGTTGAAAATAATAAAAAAGTTTATTTTACACTGGCAAGTTTGTATTAGTAAGAACTTGCAGTGAGAAGTGATTAGCACTTTTTCTCGATTGCAGTGAGGAAGGGTATGTCATTTCACGCATCTGAGAAACTTGTAAACAATGTTGTTTACAAATATGGGCTTTTGTATACAATATTTGCTACATTGCATGAAATGTGTCAGAACATTACATGATATACATGTAAACTTATATGATATACGACGCTCCATTTATGTGCATCACATTGAACAGAAATTTACACTACTTTTTCGAACTGTGTAGAGTCCACCATGGGTTTCAGCCCTGACCAGTTGAGCTAACAAGCAACACAACTGCGACGACAATGATGACGTCTAAAAGACACAAGGACTATGAATCTTTCGAGCACATAAATTTTATTTTTGGAAGCGATGAGTAACAAGAAAATAGATATATAAAATATAATTTATATTTATACATTTTTTGTCCTTACACCCGTCTTTCTCTTGGGTTCCTTGAGTGTGCTGGGAAAAGTGTGTACATTTTTCTTTTTGGATCCCTTTCTGTGCAAAGCCGTGTGAGGTTAAGAACACCAAAGGCACGATCCCAACAAAATACATCTTTGGCATAAAGAAAATGAATTGAAGTGGCGCGGTGCGGACAAAACCCCAAAAGGAACGAAATGGGAAAAACGTGCGGAAGATGGGGTAGGAAAAAAGTATAACTTACACACGCTAACGAATGAGAATTTATTGCTAACATATATCACTTTTACTCCAAGACTAATGTGTTTATGTTGGCTGGAGTATAAAGAATTACGACGTTGGCAACGGGAAGAAATAGTGAGGTCGTCATGCTAGAGCACCGAGTCGACAGCCAGTGGGTTTGGCAGTGCGTTTGCGGAGTAAGCTGCTGCAGACACCTCAAAGTCTGCACCGCGCCGGGAAGGGTGACGAAAGAGGTGGACCTGGCTCTAAACATTTTCACGCAGATGGCAGGGAAAAGAAGGCGCTCGTGCACAACTCCCTGGTGGTAATCGGAACGGGTCTCATATATATTGTTTCCTTTTACGCTGTCACTTTCGACAAAAGCAATCCTTCCAAACGACAGGAGGAAGGAAACAATGACAACACGGTGCTCCTCGTGTTGATTGCAGTGGAAAAAAAACATGGTATATTTTCTAAATATGAATTTTCAACAATGATATAATACTTTACACGCTTTTTCAAAACTAACCAAATGCACTTAACTGATCCATTAAACCACGGTGAATTATCCATCCAAATGTCAATATGATCCATGTTTTATGTAAAATTTAGCAAAACAATGAGCATTGAATTGGTACGAATTTCTTGTAAAAAAATCCAATAAAAATACAAAAATTTGTATTGTCATTGTATCCTTGTGTAGTGGTAAGCGTGGCTGATTTCTCACCCCAATGGGTCTAGGTTCAATCCCAGCCGAGGTCAGTGGGATTTTTCTGAGGCATAAACATCTCTGGTCACGTCTTCCTTCGGAAGGGAAGTAAAGCCGTTGGTCACGGCCCATTTATGTTGCATGGGTGCGATATCCTACGCAGGTGTAGAAGCTGCCTTCCTGCACATTCGATTGCCGTCAATGGGTGGCAATCAATGTTCGTCGGTGATTGGCACTAGATTGCGAAATAGAGACCGACTTTAAATATATGAAAGAAGATTCATATATGAAGGAGTGATATTGCCGTGTCAAGAACTTGAACCTCAACACCGCATTTTTATCAAACGAATACCAGGACGCTCACTTGCCACTAGCATTTTGGAAGCCCCTGATCCCCTCATCACAGTCGAGCCCCTCCCGCCATTGATCTGCAGTCGTCCCGGTCCTGTGTCTGAGCCCGGAAAGGGGTTTTCCAAAATCCTATCCCAAACAAGTATGATGATATTTCGAACAATCCACTTCCTGAAATGTACTATGCTTACACCCGATCATTTCTAAATAAAAGTACAACCTGAAATTAACATGATTTTACGTAATTAAAGAATTTCTTCAGGTAGGACTTTCTTTCAAATATTCAAGGGCATAAAGTTCTCGCTCACGCTGGAGAAATATTCATACGTTCACCACCTTGGTTCATTAGCGGAAAAGGCAGTCAAAGTCAACATAAACAATTAAAAATATATCGAACCTATCGAACACAGACCCATATATCCTTCTAAAATTATATTACTGCTCTTCCCTGAACTTGGACTTTTATCGGTATTTAAATAAGTAAAAACTTTGTTGGAATTCAAATAAGTCAAAAGAGTTAAATTTCACCAAAATTAATAAAGTTCAAAAAGGAGTGCGAATTAAGAATATGTAAAGAAAAAGATTGTAATGTCGGCCTAAATGCCCCTAATTTGGGCCCATACATAAATTCAGTAATCATCTAAATTTTCAAAAACGGCAAAAAATATCCATTAGTACCTTTCCAATGACGCGTTCACCTATATAAAATTTATAAATAGCAGATATTTAGCGATAGGCCCAATCTTCCATAGGCCATAGGCCAACATTAGAGCCATTTCCATTATTATAAATTAATTGCGGAGCGAAATGCAAACGATTCCGCGCCCGATGACAGTTCATGAAGAAAAATAAATACGGTCGAGGCGATCTTTCGGGATGGATTTTCTCAACTTCACTGGGTATAGAGTAGTATTGTGCTTGCCACCAATGTAAATATCTCAATTAATTACTGTGGAAGTGCATCTAGAACACTAAGTCGAGAGCCGGCAAAACGCTCCATACAGAAGCGTAAAAATCCTAGAAGAAGAATAAGAAGAAGATTCCTATCCTATGTCTGATTCATCGTTGTCCGCATCTCAACCAAGGAGGTCGAAACCAAGAACTCGTTGATCCAATACTCGGTGAAATAATCCAAGGTAGGTTGGTAATTTGCGTCGATATGGTGATAAAGATCAAGATCCAGGTTTAATACGAGTTTTAATTCTGCAGTCTCGACAAAGCATTAGAGCCATGCTCTTAGTTCAATCAAGTGAAAAATTTAATAAAGAAATTAAAAGTATTTCCAAATCATAGACATTTTCGATCTGACTAAGCACCGAGAGTTAATTATCATACAAGACTAGCCAATGAGCTGAAAATCTTGCTAATAAAGTATTAAAGAAAAGTTAATTTCCATTCATAAAACATATAACTCTGCAATCTCAAATAAATAAATAAATATTTAATTGGAAAGGTCCATTAAACATTTCTGTTTTGGCATTCTCTCAAAGATCATAATCATACAATATATGAAATTTCCACGAATACTTTCTTTGATAAGAATCATAGAATCAGAACAAGCGTTGTACTGACGTGCATAAATTTCGTGCAAACTGTGCCAATCAAACCAAACCCTAAATTACAATGATTTTAACTGTTGAATGTTGAGTACAATAAAATTAATTGTTAAATTGTTGTACGGGAGAAAAAATAAATATCGATTTTTAGGATACAATGCTCACACTCAGAGAGAGAAAACTCAGCTTTTTATTGTTAAGATGCTTTGCTGTAAATTTCATATACCATGTTTTTCATTGTTGTAAACCATGAATTTTATTGTGATTTTATTTTAGGCAACAAAAATGTCCAATGTTTTGACAGTAAATATCATGGTAACAATTGCAATGAAAATCAATGTATAGGTTTTTAAAGGGAAATTAAAATCAAAATATCGTTAAAAATTCGATCAACCCAAATTTCTGAACCTCCTTACAATAAATTCAACATCAATCGCCCAGTTAAGTCCTAAAACCGTATATGTTACCTTTAGCAGCAATCGAGTACCAGGGAGGTGACTTTCACAGCTGAAATAATTCGAACCCATCAACACATGAGCCGGGAGCAACAACTTTTTGTCCCTTCCGAAGAAAGACGTGACTAGAGATTTTTTTCGCATCAGAAAAATGCCAAAAACCTCGGCTGGTATTAAGCCCAGATACACTGAGGTGAAAAAGCAGTCACGCGTACCACTGGTGTCGTCGCACAACAATAAAAATTATTGGTATTTTATTGTGTTCTGTTTGGGAAAATGTTATTATCTTCCGTTTTGGGCGATGTGCTCAAATTGAAATGCTCAAAAAAAAATGTGGCGATACGATAAATAAGTTAAATTGCACCAGTAAATTTAGAAATATTCTCCTTAAAACAAGAGAAATAATCATTTTATGAAATTTTCCCTAGAAAATACAGAACTTGTTCATAAAAAAATAGGAAATGTGCCATTAAAAAGGATGAAATGTGCATTCATATTCTTTTAAGAGCATTTAATATTTGTTGATGCGTAAAAACTGCCCTGCCCTTGTTTTTTAGTAAGAGTCCAAAAGAAGCCTTTCAACGATGAAATGTTCCACAAAAAATATTTGAAGAGCCAATCAAAGAATTGAAATGTGCTAATGGAGTGTTCCAAATAAATCGTCGAAGTTTATGTCGATGTTTGGCACAGGCAGGCACATTTCATATATCTTTTTTATTGGAACATTTCATATTTGTTAGGGAATATTTTATCTTTTGTTTTATATCTTTATTAAGGAGACTTTTAGCCGTTGGCTGGCTCGTCTCCGACTATATATTTTATCTTTTGCAGGGATCATTTCATCTATTTCTTAAAGTCAACATTTACTGTCCTGCCCGTGTATTATTTAATTTGAGGAGCGGGACGACTGGCAAGCGTCCAAAAAGAAGCTTCTAATAGATTAAATGTTCCCTAAAAAAGAATAGATGTTCCCTAAAATTATTATTATTATTATTTATCTTTATTAGGGAGGCTTTCAGCCTTGGGCTGGTTCGCCTCCAAGCTTCCCTAAAATTACCAAATGAGCTATTTAAAATAAATAAATGCGCCATTGAAAAAGATGATATGTGGAAATCATTGAAGTGTATGGAACATTTCCGTTTTTCCTTTGGTACATTTTACAGTTTTTTAGGGAAAATTTTATCTTTTTCTTGATGCGTAGATTTACTGTCCTGTCAGTGTTTTTTTTTTTTTTTTTTTTTTGATATACGAGCAGATAGACGAGAAAAAGAAACTTCTAAAAGATAAAATGTTCTCTAAAAAAATAAATGCTCTCGAAAAAAGACAAAGTGAACCAATTTAATAATTCAAAAAAAGACGAAATGTCCCATAGAAATCGCCGCATTTAAAACTCATATTTTTAATTGACGCATTTCATATATTTTATGGAACATTTAAGAATGTTTTTAATTTTACTGGTGTAATTTACCTATTCATGGTGCCTCAACACGTTCACCTGTTTTGTATGGGGCAATAATTGATTTTTGATGGTGCATTTTATTGTTTATAATAGTACAAAATATGGGCTGTAAGTCTGTTTTTTTTTTGTAACGATAAGTTTTATTGTATAACATGTTGAATCATTTCTTATCACATACCGTCGTTTTACATGAGTACAATATTTTCAGCACAACCTCCTTAACATGACCCACCGTTTCTTCCCGGTGATATAAGCTAGGAGTAGCGCTTTGATAGGTAGACACGAGACATATCATCAACCTGAATCTGTCCGTTCTTTCACCGCACACCCTGTCACAGGTTGGTTAGCAGCGACGGCGGTGTGAAAAGCAAAACGAAGATTTATGGGCTTTTTTGGCCAAAGGAGAAGCGAAAAATCAAAGTGTAGATTGATTGGCACTTTGAGTTGGAGATGGGCCCGAAGAGATGTACTTATGCGAAAATTTGGGTCGGACAGAAATAAATCACAACGCTGACACAGCAGACTCATCGGTCAATCGAACTTTCGTTAAATTACCTTTTTTAATTGACAGTTGTTGTATCTTTTGTTGTAGCCTCTACTTATCCAGACCATATAATTATATGGTCATCCCTTTTAGATGTAAAATACTTCAACGATTCAAAATTAACAGCACTGTTACCCTATAGATCACTTTCGATAAGCATGTGTTTTCTTTACCATAATAAAAACCCTCGAATTGGACGGAAATTTAACATGTAAATTATGCAGATGAATGGGTAGTCACGGAACTGCAAACTCGAGATCGACCGCCTAAATTATATGCAAACAGAGATGAGGGATGGCTTTTCTCATATGTGCTATACGTGCCAGGTAGGATGCGTGTTAATGCTGCACATTGTACCTTTTCCTCCTCATGCATGTCTCGCATGTCATAATTATATATTGCTTTTTCAGAACACTTCACTATGCTTCACTATGGGCCCGCTATTACTGGTAGAACCATTTCATGAATAAATTACGACGACATGATTGCACATAGGGTCTAAAAATGTTCACCAGTATATCATTATGATTGGTAAGTGAAAAATGAATTATGGTTTCGTGACGTTCATAAATTACTACGTTATTTACGGGTTTTTTCTTCGTTCACGCAAACCATTGCATATTAAAAACAATGGTGCCGAAAAATGTTTATAATTCATTCCAAATAAAAACTACACGTAGATAATTAATTTCGAATAATGATGTACTCTATGATGCCGATTTACAAAATTGCAGAGTAATAAGATCGATTACTATTTAAATTAATGCCTTAGGGGCTGTTCATAAACTACGTAGACAGATTTTTGTGATTCATGACTCCCCCCCTCCCCCTGCGTAGACAATTGTCCATACAAAAATTTTAAAATTTGTATGGGCCGTGGATAATTGTCAACACCTCCCCCCCCCCCTAAACTGTCTACGTAGTTTATGAACAGCCCCTTACTTGTTTTTCATAACCTTACATGAGGGGTTGAATCCATAGAAAACCACCGATGGTGAGATCTAGCCTGTCTTACTTATTATTACTATAAAATTGCTCAGGCCCACATTCAGAGAAAAGTAATAAGATAATTTCTAAATGATATGGGCATTAGAGTGCTTCATTTTGAAAAAAAAAGTGTTAATTTTCTTATAGGCCACCCCAGTTCGTCACATAGCCCCAAAATATGAGCCCGTGGAAAAGGTGGTAAAGATTGATGATGCTTTTGAGGTTACGCAAATTGTTTTAAATTTGTGTGCACAGATAAAAATTCTGAATTTTGATTGTGATGTAAACATTTATTCACGTAAACTTGTATTTCATCTCACGCAACCGAGCAACTTGTAAACAATGTTGTTTACAAAGATGGGCTTTTGTATACAATATTTGCTACATTGCATGAAATGTGTCAGAACTTTACATGATATATAATGTAAACGTATATGATATGTGACGCTCCATTTATGTGCATCATAATAACAACAGGCTTTTTGGTCATTGTCATTGCAACAAAACATTTTTTTCTTCAACATTTGGACCAGTAGAACCAAAGTTAGGGCGATATAAGTGATTTGTAAGTAAGCCTCTACTACCGACGATCTTTTAAATTTGGAGACAAAAAAGCTGCGAAAAGAGGCTAAGGCCTTCATTAAATTCTACTTTTTCTCGACGTTCGTTGTACGTTTTCGTTGTTTCGATTTGGTCCCTCCGTAAGACAGGAACAGAATACATACAACCTTTACATTTTTGAGGTACCGTGCCTCTTACTTCACGCTTGACGATTTTACCAGCTTACAAATATTGCACATCTTTTAAGCTATCTCGAACGAACTCTATTGCGTTTTAAAACAACTGTTTTCTCCTTCATATTTGGACGTCAAAACCACCAAACTCCACAATCAAACACGACCCATCGTGACTACCGTCAGTCTTCAACCACGGCCCTCATGATCATGTTGTGATCTCTTGTGCCACGCTCTGGACAGAGGGGTGACCTTGCGCGTCCGATCCGATGCAGGTACTTCCTGAAGAAACCCTGACCAGATAAGAATTGCGTCAGGAGGAAGTTTATCCCTCCATGCTTTTGATCCACCCAGGTTGTAACAAACCTGTTTGTTACATGTTTTTAATTTCAATTGTTTATTGCGCGTTTCACACCAAATTGGACTAATAAGCGCGTCTAATCGTCTTGGTGTCTTCGGTGCACTTATTCCTTATGATGCAAGCATTAAGTGTTTCGAAGACATCAAAACGATTTGACGGAAACGTGCACTTTTATCACACTTTTTGCATTTTCGGGACAGTCCAGTTTCAGATGCAATCAGCAATAATTAAGAGTGAAAAAAGTGTCACTTTTAATCGTTGGTGTATATAGGCCTTATTAATGTTTTTATCGTCGCTGACCTAGTATGACACCTGTTGGGGCCTGTTCATAAACTACGTAGACAGTTTTTTGGGATTATTGACCTGCGTAGACAATTGCCCATACAAAAATATTAAAATTTGTATGGGCCGTGGATAATTGCCAACCCCCCCCCCCCCAACTGTCTACGTAATTTATGGACAGCCCTTAACAGGAATATGTACTAAATATTTGTACTAAAACGATATATATATATATATATTAGGTATAAATTTAGGAGCAAAAAAAATTTGTATCGTTCTAGTTTGCTCGAATGAAAATTCAAACCGGAAACCAAAAATTGAACCAAGAGGAAGAACCACAAAAGAAAAACCAGAAACCAAATTTCAGCCAATCAGGATTTAGTAAACATAAAAAAATGAAGAGGGGCAAATAGAAGGGTTTGAGTGAACCGAAAAGCGCAATCAGAGTTAATCTGGTGGACAAGATAAGGTGGAATCATTCCGAGACCAAAATTGTTTCGCGTGTGTTAAATCTTGAACGGTTAATTTGAAAATTTGTTGCTTAGTATTTTCGGTAGTGGTTCATAACGTTTAAAAGAGTGTCAAGGAAAGTCGGTCGGACTACAAGGAGACTCATCCCATTCAACGTGGGTGTTTGGTCTGGATAGACAAAGTCCCGTTTGTGCCGCTTGAACACTCGGTCGTCGCTAGGTGGCAAGCAGCAAACAACCAACTTCGCTTCCGGGGCGAAAATTTACTAGTCGAAAACGCTGTGCGGCCACGCTAGACTATGACAATTGGAAACCACACCGAGATACTCCAGTGCGTCGATGCCACCACGAGTTAGCCATCGTTGGACCTGCAAACCACGCCGACTCTCAAGTAAGAACGTTCTTTGTGCACATTTTAAAAATTGAGCTCGTAGCCATTCGCTGTTAATAATTGTACAAATCTGTAAATATAAAGTAAATTAGAAGTTAGGTGCCTTTAGTCCGTAGTTTGTTGTTTTACACTCTTTTGCGAATTAAATCCTTACATAACCCTAAATTTTGCTTGTCTAAATTAAGTAGTTTGGGAAATGGTTAAGTATTAAGTTTCCATTAAATTCCCATTGTTAAGATTTGGTCGTTTGAATTTGATTTTGCGTGAACGACAACGCACCTCTATTATATACCTCGAATTCTGTTTGAATGGTTTTAGTCCATTTTGCTATATATTTTATTTGTTTTAAATTAGTTTCCGTTATTGTTAACGCCTGGGTTGGATTCGATTGTTGTGCTAGGAGAAAATTCGAGTTAGTTGGGAAAAACCACTTGCCCGGAGTAAAGAGTCTTTGGCCGGACATAAACCGTATCAGTGACCCTTCATTTTGAAGGTGGTGCTTAAAGTATTGGTCACATTTAACCATCCACTTTCGTTGCCAGTGCAGCTTAGGAGAACATTCGGGGTTACAAGGTCGAAAGAATCGGTATTCTCCACCGAGTCCCATTTCTGCTGCCACTTGGCCTTCGACTCCGCTCTCATCGTTCTCCGAATTATTCTTATTGCTTAGAGCACTCGCTGTCCTCCACCAAGGTGATGCCGATAGGGATTATTCCGGCGATAGCACCAACGAGATGGTTCTGTTCGCTCATGACTCACATGGCCATGAGCCTAAACATACTGTTCAGTTTCATTTGATTTTGCTCTTGCTACTGTTTGATCCATAGTTGTTTGGCCTTCGCCACCTTCTTGCAGGCATATGTTTAAGTTCAGCTGGTAACAGCGATCATTACTACCGTTATGACGACGTCGTCCACAAAGCTTACAATTTAGTCTCCTTTGGGTAGCTTGAGCGTCAGCACGCCGTTGTACATTCCGTTCCAGAGCGTTGAACCAAGGATGGAGTCTTGTGGAACTCCTACCAGATCCTGATTATTGAAGTAACTCCTCAGAATCCTGCACAGGTAGTCAGGTACCCTCATTCTATGCAGCGATTCAGGAATGACCACCCAGTTAGCGCCAATGAATGCGTTCTTGACGTCAATCCTTACCATATCGTAATATCGATAAAAGTACTAGTTGTCTCTCTCATACCAACGCAAATTTTGCTCCGCTCCACTGATGCACGCTCAGATGTGACTGCACTTTAAAATCAACTCGCTTAATTTATGCCACTTTGCTGATGTTTTCTTTTTCTAGATTAGGTGTTATGCTTTATGCATGATGATATCTAAGTTGCATACATGTAGGAGTATCCTGTCGATTAATTGATGAATATATACATTTAGGGTGCATTGAATACACTCAACGAAGGATGTAAGCTTTTTTTTAAATAACTTTATTAGGCCGGAACAAATCACAAGTTTTTCTTTTGTCACTCGATGCTCTGGTGCGAGGTGATAAAAAATAAACCAAAAAAAAATAAAACATTTAAAATTCGTTTTACATTATATCTAAACCGTAAATTTCAAACGCTAACATTTTTTCTTAGCCTCCGCTTTAGCCTTATACTTCTTTGAAGCCGTGATTTTTGACACTAATGCCACAAATGTTGACTTTATTATGTGTAACACTCGAGTTATCAACAAGATATTTCGCGTATAAGTTTTTGTATCCTTTCAAGGAAGAACATTGGTAATAATGTAGATAAATAGGATCAAAGCAATTGATTTCTTTTTTTTTTTCATCAAGCGGAATACCACAAACGTAACAGTTCTTATGAAAAAAAAAGTTCTGTTTTCGATACTTCTTCCCTATCCAAATATACCTCAGTTTTCTCAACAATTGTTCGTGCTTCAAAAAATCTAACTAGACGTATGGATTCAGGAAGGTCTATTCAACAAAATCCAAGCGTAATATTCAAAGAAAGGAGCCAAAATCCATCTTGGCTGAACATAAAAACCAAATTTTAACAAAAATACGTAGTTTTGTCAATTTAAATCTGGCTTTCGGTGTGCTTAAAAAAAATAATCATAACATATGAATTCAGCAAGGTCAATTCTATAAAATCTAAGCATAACTTTCAAAGGATAGTATCACAATCCAACTTAGCAGAAAAGGAAAACCAAAAATAAACCTTTTCGAATTACAAACCCGGTTCAACCTTCACGTATGAATTCAGCAAAGTCCATTCTAAAAAATACAAGCCTATTTTTCAAAGATATGAGCCAAAATGCAATTTGGCAGAACCGAAAAACCAAATTTCTATGAAAATACGGATGGATTCAGCAATTCTGTTAAATCCACTCCTACTTTTCAAAGGAAGGAGCCGAAATTCATCTTGGCTGAACAAAAAACCCAACTTTCTATAAAAATACGTACTTTTGAGAATTCAAACCCAGTTTTCTAAAAAATTGTTCATGCTTCAAAAAATTCACCATCACGTATGGATTCAGCAAAGTCCATTCTATAAAATTCAAGTCTATTTTCAAAGATCGGAGCCGAAATTCAACTTGGCAGAACAGAAAATCAAAGTTTTTTTATGAAAATACGTACTTTTGTGAATTTAAACTCGGTATTCTCAAAAATTGAAGAAAGTCAACCCTCACGTATGGATTCAGTAACTTCTATTAAAATACAAGCCTATTTTTCAAAGATAGAAGCCAAAATTTATTCAAAAAAACAGAAAAATTAATTTTCTATGAAAATACCATCTTTTGTGAATATTAACCAGGTTAGTCCCTCCGGTATTCAGCAAGTTCCATTCTATAAAATCCAAGCACAAATTTCAAAAGATTGAACCGAAATCCAACCTGGCTTCAAAAAAATCTACCATCACGTATGAACTCACAAAGGTCTATTCCATAACATCCAAGCCGTTTTTTAAAATGACGGAGCCAAAATTCAAAGGATGTGAATCTCACAAGAACGAAGAATTAGGTCCCCTAAGCGGAATCTACGGAAAATTTAAGCTCAAAAAGTTGTCGGTTCACTTCGGAAAACTTTCTATACTTTCACTAAGCAAGATTGAGTCCATGCCAAATGCCAAAGCAGTTAACAAAAATCTGGAGCTCACTTAGGAAAATATCAAACCCGTTCTGAATAGTTTGGTTTCAGTTCGGAAAAAGTTGAATCAATGCAGGAAACCTTGGATTCATTTAGGAAAAGGATTAATCAGCTAATGTTGCCTCACATCAGAAAATGCGAAACCAATTCTTTAAAGATTGGATTTGGAATATGTTGAATCACTTCAGGAAAGTTTTGACAATTTTAAAAAGGATTGAATAACATAACAGAAAAGTTTAGACTCAGTTAGAAAAATATTGATGACTTATTCGAAAGTTTGAACTCACTTCAAAAAAGTTCAGACTCAGTTTTGAATCTGCTTTGAAAAGTGTCACCTCAGTTAGGAATTTCCTGAATCGTTTCTGATGTGGTCTCACTTCTAAACATTTTAAACCAATTTTGAAAAGATTGGATTTAGCTCGGAAATTGTAAAATCACTGTAGAAAAAAAGTGAATCATTAAGTATCATTGCAGAAGGTTTGTAAGTTAAGAAATGTAGATCGAATGCAAAAATCTGGCGACTACGGTGGGCTGGGCACATCGTAATAATGTCGGATAACGACCCACTGAAAATGGTTCTTTGTAGTGATCCGACTGGGACAAGACGAAGATGTGCGCAACGAACAAGAGGGATGGATCATATTGAAGACGGCTTACCTAGTGAGCTGCCAAACAAGATTAGGAATCCGTTTTCAACAACTGAAACCGGCTGATCCGATTTCAAGGACCTGTCATGCCGACTGGTCAAGTACCAATTTATGTGAAAATTCTTTAAAAGAACAAGGTGATACAACAACAACAACAACAACAACAACATAATAAAATCTAGTAAAGCGAGTATCCATACCCAAACGAATTTGCGAAAAATAAATAAACACTGAAAGTTTTATTTTATTTCCCCCTAGGTGATATTCCAAAATTTTAAGGGGGGGGGGGGGTGACAAAAGAAAAACTTGATATTTGTTCCGGCCTTATGTATTGAGATATTTAGCACTTGGCTAGTTCATCTCCCAGGGGGATTCATCATCGCAGAATGTAAGTGGATACCGCATGAACGGCGGATGAGATATACCGAGCAGCGGTCCAATGCAAGAAAATAGAGAATGAAAAATGTGGACCGTATTAGAGTGAGTAAAATGAATCTTGAAAGAAAAAAAAAAACGGTTGCAAACCGGACTTTGCTTTTTCCGCTGCTCTCTCCTTGCTTCGTATACTGGATCAGCTAAAAGCAGATAAGAGTCGCTCATTTCCTCTCATACTCGATTTCGTTTCCTTTTTCTTCTGAACAGGAATTCAAGAAAATGGTGGCAAGCGTACACTGAGGCAAATAAATATAAGAATTTCATAAAGCTCGACTTATGAACGACTTATATGAATTTCATAAGCGTGACTTATGAATGATTTTCGTCTAACATGTGGTAGCTCTTATACGCCTTTAACCATTTCATTTATCCAAGCCGAGTGGTCAACACACGAGCCCCGTAATTTAAACGTCCATGCTTCGGTTTCAGTCTGCTCTGTATTATATTTTTTTTGTCAACGTTATGTTTTATAAGGCGAATCAATGAAATTCATACCGATTTCTTGTGGCTAAAATTCATAAGTGTTTCTTATGGAATTCTTACGTTAAATTGCCTGCATGTATGCGTCATTCTACAATGTTATAAATAAAATACTTGGTTATATAGCCAAAAGCGTAGCCAAAAAACGAAATAAAAAAGATAAAAAAAAATTCATCGTCTGCAAGGTCAATCTACATAATTTGCTGCAGTATCCGCTACAGAGGATGATGGGAAATGCACCTTATATTCTATGTAATACAATTTTGATTTGCGTGTACACATTTACAACGCTTTCACTTTCTGTTAGTCTTGTTTTACGTTACTCATAAGGGTTGATGCATATATTATGTCACGCTCTAAGAGGGGAGGGGGGGTCTAAGATTTTGTGACAAGCAATACATTAGGTATAGGAAAAACGTCACGATAGGGGGAGGGGGTAATTTCTTGCTCGATTTAGCGTGACCTAACAGAAATTCAAACTTCAGGGGCTACTAACGAGTTACCTATAAAAAAGTTTACGAGTCGTAGTTCGCGATCTATTTCATCACATATTAGGAACGAAAATTTGTGTAAGGATGTTAGAACAAAAAATATCTTTCAACATACAATCTCTCTCGCTTGTGAGTCAAAGTGGATTCCACTCAATCATAAACATGAAAGTTCGCTCGGGAAAACACGTTTTCCTAGGGGCCTCCCTTAGCTCAGCCAGTAAAGGCACAGCTACAAAGCAAGACCATGCTGGTCAGGTCTAGGAATTTTTCGGGTTGGAAAATTTCTCAACATCTCTGGGCATAGAGTGTGATTGTACTTGCCACACAATTAAACTAATGCAAAAATGGTAGAGGCATCGAAAGCTCCCAATTAATAACTGTGCAGTGCACCTAGAACACTAAGTTGAGAGCACGCAATAAGCTAATATGCGATAAGCAATAAGCTCCAATTGTGAAACTGCCCATTTCACTCCAAAAGATGTCCAAGTGAGGAAAATATGGTTCAGGGTAATTTGTCAGACAGATAAGAGAGCAAGAAATGATCGAAGAAAACAAATTGCAAACCTTTAATGTGAAATATATTCCAGCCCTTGCCTTGAATGTGGTATAAGAGCTTATTTAAACTAAAATTTGCTTCTTCAGTTATATAAGGTCTTATTCAGATCTTAATCAGTTCAAATTGTTTGTTGTGTTGTGCTATAATAATAGAGTGCATCGCAATCTTTTGCATAGGCTGTCAACTTGCCAGCAAAGATTAATTAATTTGGAAATTGATTAGGACTACAAAAAGTAGTTAAATTTTAAAACAACACGTAAAAAGTTACTGGAATTTCTATTCGATTACAATACTATCCTATTTGATTCAGTAATAATTAGAATTCTTTTGAATATCTCTAGTTGGAATGTTCGTTCGGCTGAGATTTTGACACTTCATTTGATTCCTTTTTTTTCTTTGATTTGTTTTTCCGTGCTGAGCACCAATGCAACCGACGCACAGTGGTGCCAAGGGTATCAAAACGCGCGCTTTTGTATTTACGCTGAAATGGTTGATTAAAGGTACTAGGTGTCTTCTGAGAAGATTCTTGGGTAACAACACTCCTTCTTATGGTAAAAGAAAATTAAAGATTAATCCAGATTAAAAAGTGAGATGCAAAATTAATTTTTTTAATATTATGAGATACAAAATAATAGTGTTGAACAAAGCTATAGAAAACATTACTGTGAACAACTTTGCTCAAGACTATAACTTTCTAGTTCTTATAATTGCTGAGATATAAAGGTTTTTTTGTGGAGGCATAGTTAAAAAAAATTGTATCTGTAACTTTTTTTGCAATATTTATACATGTTTGGCATATTCTACAAAGATGTTGGAAATAATAGATTACATATCTTTTCAGAAGACTGCAAATTGCTATCATTAGTATTTGAAACAGTTATTTACATTTTTTGGCTGAAAATTACCCAACTTCCAATATCAATAACTTCTAAATGCAATGAAATGGTGAAGAAACTAGACCGCCCCCACGTGACCCTTAACCGAAATACTTTTTTTTTTTCCTTTGGTTTGTTTTTTCCGTCGATCTTGTTTTCCGTGCTGAGCACCAATGCTACCGACGTGCCAGGAAGGCAGCTCCCACACCTGGACCCTACCTATCGACCCATCAACTCATTAACCGGGGACCAACGGCTTTACTTCCCATCCGAAGGAAGGCGTGATCAGAGATGTTATGCCTCAGAACATCCCGGTGACGCCGACTGGGATTGAACCCAGGCCTGCTGGGGTGAGAGGCAATCACGCTTACACACTACACCACCGGTACCGCTATTTGATTCCTTTTAATACAGTGATCTTTTTGTTTGTAATGTTAACCCTTTCTTTTCCAGAAGGTTTTTCGTTGTTTTGAGATGCAAAAATGTATATTTTAAAAAAGTGGTAGAACAAAAGATGTTCCATACAGCAGTTCTTTTTTAATCCATAATGCTTAATCCGGAGATGCTTAAATAAGTACTGATTATTTAATGGTAGATTGACAAACATGAGACGGACCGAAAAGTTGTAGATCTCCTGTGCTACCATGGTAATCAATGCACCTATTTTAGAGTAGTTTTCACAACGGTTTTTTTTTTGTTCTATTAGTCGATAATTCTGTCACTCGATAGAGCCTTTTATGAGTTATGGAGTTTTGTAAAAACTTCATTAGGGAATAGTTTCGATACTGTTCCGAAACGTCCCCCTTTTTCATTATTGGAAGTGTCAAGTTTTCATATGATATTTTCATCTTAGTCCCCCTTTTCATAATTGCACGTGTCAATTTTTCAAATGATATTTTAACCGTGGTCCCCCCTGTTCATAATTGTAGGAGTAAATTTTTCATATGATATTTTCATCTTGGTCCCCCTCTGTTCATAACTGGAGGTGTCAAATTTTCATATTATATTTACAACGCCCCCCCCCCCCCCCCTCCCTCCATAATTGGGTTTTCATAATTTAGCATTTTTTTAAACATTTCCCTAACCATCTTTACCAGGCTCGCAAGCTACTTCAAATTTATCAAGTTTCCCTGACAGTTATATATTTTTTAAATTTTTTTTGAACATGTTTATTAAGGGCGCTAACCATTTGAAATTTTAAGATTTTCATGATTTTTTTCCTGAACGTGATAACTTTGAGCGCAAGCCATTTTAAATTTAACATTTCTGTTAATTTTTCCACGAACTTGCCTACCGCTAGCCACTTTGAATATATAGGGGAAATGTATGTAATGTCGGCCTAAGTGTCCCTAATTTGGGCCCATACATATATTCAGCAATCGACTAAGTTTTCAATAGCAACCCAAAATATCCATTAATACCGTCCCAATGACGCGTTCATCTAGATACAATTGATAAATAGCAGATTTTCAACGATGGGCCAAATCTTAGATCCATAGGCCAACATTAGAGCCATTTCCCCTGTATATATTTTTTTCAGTTTTTCCTGATCACCAGGGGTGCCATTCATTTCAAATGTTTTTTCATTTTTTCCTGTTGACCAGGGGTGCCATTCATTTCAAATGTTAAATATTTTCAATTAATGCCTGAATTTGCTTACCAGCGGCGCTGGCCAATTTAAATTAAGGTTTTTTTTTGTTTCCCAGAACGTCTATATCAGAAGCGTTAGCCACTTAAAATTTAACGATTTTGATCAATTTTTCCCTTAGTATTGAGATCTTACCAGAGGTGCAAGCCATTCCAAATTTATTATTTTTCAATTTCTCCCTTAGCATATGTAGAGATAACCTTTAGGTAGCAATGGGCGCTGGAGGTTTAACGTTGTAGATCTATAACTATTTTCTATGTGCTGCCATCTGTCCTATAATTCAACGAGTCATGTGAACATTGCGGTGGTTCAAAATATCGGTTTTGCTCCATCCAGCTCATTCGATTTCAAATTAGGTCCTGATAATTCTCTCAAAATTTGAGCTCATTTGGATGCGATCTCATACTGCACTGGTCCTTTAAAATTTATATGGCAATTACTATGGGAAAAGTATGCTTTTTGTTCTCATCATGTTAGTCCTTCAATCTACGAAAAAATATACTAATGGAAATTTTCCCAGCTATAAGTTTGGTGAAGATTGCATTTAAATTGAACTTCAGTGATCAAGTGATTACGAAGATGAAGTTCTTCTGAAATGCTCCATCAACTGCTCAGAAGGCAACATTAGTGTGCTTAAAGCGAAGAATAGGGCAAAAAACCAGGTTACTTTGACAAGAGTGCAAGATACAGTGTTGCCCTTAAAGCAGTTGATTAATCATATCAGACAGTTATTGGCTTTAAATCATCTAATAACAAATTACCATGAAGCAATGTCACTCTCAGAGCACCTAAATTTACATGAATTTGTCTAAGTGTGTAGCTTCTCCGTAAATCATTATGACGAAAGGATAGGTTAGGCTGAGAACAAAAAGTTTAATTTTTCCATAGTAGTTTTCATGTAAATTTCTAAGGGCCAGTGCAGTATGAGTTCATATCCAAATAAACTCAAATTTTGGTAGAATTATCCGGACCTGATTTAGAATCGATTGAGCATGGTGGAGCAAAATCGACATTTTGAACCAACCTAATGAGTATTCACAATTACTCACACACTTAGAAAAATTGATGTAAATTTAGTTGCTCTGAGACTGACATATACAAGCGTCAATTTTGACATAAAATTGAGTCATAATAGACGCGAAATTCAGCTCAATCAAACGTATTTTCGAATTTTTCAGTCTCGGAGCACTTAATTTTACATGACATGTTTGTTTACGTCTAATCCTTTATGTCAAAGATGGAGTCCGTCACGTGGGTAGATCACCTTTTCGGGGTACGTTACGGGATGTAAGATCTACCACCGATTCCTAGTCCTGACTACTTCAAACTAAGGGAACAGGATTTTTCAGTAATCCAAGGAACACATCTTAGTCCTTGTTACTTTTTATGCCTTGTTGATAGTGACAAGACTCGGCTTTGTCTACCGAGGATGATCTTGAAACAAGGAAAAATTGAGTTAGTTGTCTTCATCTATGTGATTCCTAATCTTCTATTCGTTGTTCCCTAGTTTGAAGTGGTTAAGACTAGGGTTCAGATGCATGGTCATTATCGGTGTCATACCTTAATTTTGTTACTAAGGAATCCAATTTTGACTGACAAAGGGGCGCGCCTTTGGAGGGTGTTTCAACACTCCGAAGGGTATAAATAGCGGGACCTTTCAATTAGAGTCGGATCCTTGCGATAAATGCAACTGTAAAAAAATCGAATACTTCATCATTTCTCAATAGTGATGGAGTAATACGACATGCACTAAACTAAGGACACGGGATATCTACAATAGATCAATTTACTGGTCGCAGTAGTGTTAGGTCCCGAACAGAGAAAAAAAAAAGATTAGGTTTTTCTAAGTATGCACGTCAGATTTTTTTAATCTTCTTCCTAGAAGCAGCTTTTGTAATTTAAATGTGCCCTGGTTAGATGATAAAATTTAGGTATAAAGCTATATATTCAAACTTTGCTTTGGCTCAATCATGTTTTTTGTTGAGTTGAAATTGGCTATAAATGCATTATGCAGAAACAAATCATTTTGTACTGTAATTCTTGTGAAACAAAAGCTCATTAAATAAATCCAATGCTTAAGACAGCTTGTCTCATAAATGAACACCTATAGGCAATGTTACCCAAACATATGTTTATCCTTACACTGCCACTGTCGTATTATTTCGCAAATAAATTTCAATATGTGTGCCTACTGTCCATGATTCCGTCTACTTCGCAGACGAAAACCAATGTGCTCTCCGGGGCGGTCGAAAGATTGAGGGTACAAGCGTGCCGGAGGTCCAATGTGCATCCTTTATACTTCCTCTACACAAAAATGGATTGTTCCCATTCTCTATGAAACTCTGTTTGACTGTTGCTGCTTCGCTGAGACCTGGGTGTTCTTTTTTCTTCCTGAGTCACCCCGTTTTGAATACGGCAATCTCTCTCCCCATATGTCACATGCACACACACGTATTGTCTGTTAAGACAAAATTCGAAACGCGTCGATTGTAGAATACTTCGCAAGTTTATACTGGCGCACTTCGGTTTTATGCTTTGGCAACAGTACACAACCATTCTGTCATCGTACCCACCCATCCCTGAATCACCCATTTTCGCATGCATACGTCTCTGTCTCTCATCCAGACTCATCTTGGCGCAATGTGTGAGGATGAATGCGAACCTGACAGAAGGACATAAAGATGTCACATAATTCAATGTGATTAACGTTGCTGAATATATATGGAAGCTAATAAAGTTTGGACTTGTGTACATAAATTTCTGTTGAAATAAAATATGTTCCTCCTCCGATTTTGCACACACTGTCGTCAGCGGCTAACGACAATGGTTTGGTTGCAATGGTTTCGCTTGAGTTTTGCTATAAAAAGCTACTGCATGGGAAACTTACACACTTGCGGCCATCCCTTCTTTGGGGGCAACTTCCTCGTTTTAGGATTGCATTCTGCCACCGTGTCCTAGTCCTTGCTTTTCCATAATACCGGCTCGATTTGCCTCCCTCGGCCGGTGAGGGATGCTTGCTACACAAAGTAGACGAAGGAAGAGCATAACGATTGTTGAATGGATGGCTGAAGGCAACAAGGTTTTTGAAATCGTAACAGATTACTTGCATATAAAATTCGTCGGAACCACAGAAGAATGGTAGGAAGCAGGAGCGTAGTGAGGGGGTGGCGAAAGTGGCCTCCGTCAGGGGCGCCACATCAACGATTGACTTTCAGAAATTATCACTGCTGTACTTGTACTGCTCATAATCTAAATCTTATCAGTGCTTTGCATACGCATCCTGTCGCCGCCAAAAGCTACTTTCTTCTCCGGTTAGGGAGAGTCTTTCGCTTACTAGGTCAGACACTGTTTCTCGATTCTAGGAGCTACTTTTTTCTCCGGTTAAGGAGAGAAGTTTTCACTTCCAGTCAAGAGTTCTTCTAGGAGCTACTTTTTTTCTCCGGTTAAGGAGAGAAGTTTTCACTTCTAGGCCGAAAGTTCTTTCGGATTCAAAAAAGAGAAGAATCTGGAGTAACCTACGAAACTTAATTTTATTCAACAAAATTGTACAAAGTGATCTTACGGCTACGTGTTGCATTAGCAACTTATAATTATGTAAAACTTTTACATGATTTGTCCAGGGTTTTACATATCCCTTTCAATACCGGACTTTTGACCTAATTTTGCCTATTCTATTAGCTAGGATTTCGATCGCCCTTGAAAGGGTAAATTTGTGTTATTTGGATCTTATATACTATGCCCTCTCAGATCTGGGATTTCTCGGGTTATCTTGTAAGTTTATTTCTTTTTGTAACTCAGATCTGATATGGCTCTACAAATAAGAATGAGACATTTGTAACGTTTAAACATTATAATTATATCCTTCGTTAAGGATAAACAGAGAGGGAAAGCTAAACGTAACCTAGATGCGCGAGCATGCCATGCGTGGGCGTGTTTATCCTACTTGAACGCAGAAACGTTCCTAAGTAAATACTGCAGTTAGATTATGTAAAACGAGCTCTCGCTCCTTTTGCCCTACTTTTCATTTCATATTCTTGGCCTTGGTATCAACGTCAGCTAGGGCTATGCAAACGAGATGCAACTATGTGGTTATCTTATGGTTTTGGTTTTAAATTAATTGCCTCGCGGTAACACATCCAATATTTTACCTTCAATGATTACTTTCCTTGGAACTGTACAAGAGACGGTCAAATATTTTAGCACTTCAACTAAAAGCTCAATTTCTTCCTTTTTTCCATTCTTACCATTTAACAAGATATAACAGTGCCTCGGTGTACGGGGCTCAAGATTTATTGAAACCAAGGTGCACCCGTATATTTACTAATAACAAGAAGTCAAAGCGATCACAGCAGCGAACCCACGCTCTGGGCCGAGCTCTGGGCCTTAAATTGATATGTCATCGCGTTTTATTTATTTTTTTCTCCTCTGTTCGTACATAAATCCACTGCGACCAGTTATGTGATCTATTGTGGTACACCCCGTGTCATTAGTTTAGTGCATGTCGTATTACTCCACCACTATTGAGAAACGAAGAAGTACAGTCAGGTCTTTTTTACACGGGGGATACGTAACGTGTAAAAAAAACCGTGTAAAAAAAACCTACGAGATTTTGATTTTTCACAAGCTTAAATGCTTTTAAAAAATCAGATTTTGATGCCATTTGTAATTATAGCATGCTATGGTCCATATAGACATATTTTAAAAATTTCTGTATTTACACCAAAAATTGTGATTTTTTTCTAAGTATGCCATTCGATTACCTATAGCTTGAAACGGATAATGTGATTGGAATCAAGTCGATATGTTGTATCGTTGTCGAGAAATCGATAAAAACGTACCGTGTAAATCGTGGAAAACCGTGTAAAAATAACCGTGTAAAAAAAAAACCGCGTAAAAAAAACCGTGTAAAAAAAGACTTTAGTGTAATCGGTTTTGATACAGTTGTCATTGTTGCCTTTATCGCAAGAATCTGACTCAAATTGTAAGGTTCCGATCTTTATACCCTTTTGAGTGTTGGAACACCCTCCAAAGGCGCGCCACTTTGTCAGTCAAAAACGGATTCCTTGATTGAAACATATTTAAATTTCTTTGTCCTCTTGATCTATGGCGTCAACAACAACGCAAAGACAGCGAAAAATTAAAATAACCGAGATCAGTCCGTATCGTGCTCTCTTGCCATGCGGATCTATTTGCTTTGTGCTGTTTCCTAAAGCTACAATAAATTTTAACAGCACTTTTCAGTGCTCAATATACCTGTACATTTTCTACCTTTTTCGACTCGTATTCCTCTTTGATCCTTGTTTGGACCCTACCCGAGGTAATACTGCTTGAATATCGATTTGGAAAATTCCTCTTCGATCCTTCAGATTCTTATAGTAATATACTTGGAAGTAGATTTGGATAAACGTTTTACTGTCGCCATGGCGCCTAAACGCAAAAAGGGCAATTTCTTGATCCCCTTCTGATGAAATTAATTTGAGCAATCAATTTTATTTGCTCACGGATGATGAGAATGATCCATCTTCCAGGAAAAATTCTAATAAACTTTCCCGGCTTAATGCCTAGAAGGAAAAGATTCCCCCTATTGTTATAGGGTAGAGCACTACTTCGTCGTAATCGCCCATTTCCGTTTTATCGATCAGAAAAGATCAATAATTTGAATAATTTCACCATGCACAAAACAATAATAGGTTTTTTCCGATGCGCTAGTTCATGAGCTACAACATAAATCCTATTAGAGCGTATTGTATGAAAATTTACGCTCATTGTTCTCAAAACAAAAGAAGCGCTATGGCAAGGTGAATACATTTAGAAGTCATTTTTGACAGAAATATTCCCTTTTTTGTTAAAACTAGAAACACTGGAATAAGAGACCAGCGGAGAAAAAAAAACATGAATTTGGCAACAAGATAAACATTAAAGCAATCCTGGCCTCACTTGCATTTGTAACTGCTTGCGAGTGGCTTCGTCAATGCACCGACGATCGAGTTCATGAGTGATTGTTAAACGATTTTAATATTCCTCCCTAATTGAAGCAAACCATTTGTAAACATTGCAGATTGGAACCGCTTTTGACAGTTCGATTGGAATCATAAAAGTGTCTCCGCTGGTCTCTTATTTCATTCCTGCCATTGCAAAAACAAATTAGAATGCGATTCTCTGCCCTGAGGAACAAAACTTTTGAAAATAATGTTTAGAAATTAGACCCGAGTTCCAAGCGCTTTTGGAAGCTCACAAAATTTTTGTAACACCTCAAAAACCTATTTCAGTGCTTAAAGAAGGTGGTAAAATTTTGATCACAAATTTGGAAACAAAATCTCAGATACTTACTAAGAAATTCGAGAGTTCCCATATTTTCAGTTTGGGTCTTACAAGTCATATTGAGAATCAAGTTGCTAGGGACTATCTGAATATTTTCTCACGGGAAAAAATTTTGTTTGATTCCTGGGGGATTGATTTGAACGAAGTAAGATCTATAACTAAAAAGTTTCATAATATGAAAGCTCCAGGTGTTGATGGAATTTTCCCATCCCCATCAAAGAACTCCCAGAGAGTACCTTGTCCTTCTTGGTAAAATTATTTAACAGATGTTTCCATTTGGCATACTTTCCTGATAAATGGAAAAATTCAAAAGTTGTCCCAATTTTGAATCCGGATAAAAATCCAGCTGAAGCTTCTAGCTACTGTCCAATAAGTTTGCTTTCTACAATAAGTAAATTTTTTGAAAAGATAATTTTCAATAGAATGATGCTTCACATCAATACTAACATCATACTAACATGCAGATGAGTAGTTTGGATTTCGCCATGGGCATTCAACTACTCATCAATTTAATTCGTTCAAACAAATCTGAAGGCTGCTTAACTGGAGTTGCTCTTTAAGACATAGAAAAAGCATTCGACAGTGTTTGGCATGAAGGTTTGATTGCTAAATTGAAAAAAAGATTAATTTTCCACTTTATATTATGAAATTAGTTCAAAATTATTTAACTGACAGAACACTGCTGGTGAATTATCCAAATCTCAAATCTGAAAAACTACCTGTTAGAGCTAGAGTTCCTTAATGTAGCATTTTTGGGCCTATATTGTATAGCATTTTCACATCGGAACTCCCTGAATTGCCTCATGGTTGCCACAAATATTTGTTCGCTGATGACACAGGCATTTCCGCTATTGGAAGAAGTATCGTGTCATTGCAGATATGTTTAGATATTTTCTCTTCTTATTTACAAAAATGGAAGATATCTCCCAACGCTTTCAAACTCAACTTAAAATATTTCCACATAAGCCTAGAGCTTCATTTTTGAAACCTAGTAGTAGTCACATAGTCACTATGAACGGAGTTCCAATTTTCTGGTCAAACCAAGTGAAATATCTTGGATTAGTTCTTGACCAAACATTAACTTATAAAGATCACATAGAGGACATTCAAGCCAAGTGTAACAAATAGGGGAAATGGCTCTAATGTTGGACTATGGATCTAAGATTGGGTCCATCGCTAAAAATCTGCTATTTATCAATTGTATCTAGATGAACTCGTCATTGGGACGGTACTAATGGATATTTTTGGTTGCTATGGTTCCCCATGTATAAAGCTCTTTAGCAGTTGTAATGAAATGCCCCTGCAAACTTGCTTTAGCAGCATTTTGTTTCAAGACTTCTCCCAAAGCATCACATGGACCTTTACCGTGGCATGTGGCGAAAAAGTTCCACTCCGCATCTATACCAAAATCCTTTTTCAAATGGCACAAATTAAAAGCTGCCATCTTATTTTTGTACTGACTGCCTGATCCATCTGAGAATAAGTGAATTTTCTTAAGGCTGATCTTACTCTTGATGAAATTTATACAATTAACTACGAATAATCGAACTGAAACATGGTTGTGCTTGGTAAACTCCGAGATTGCAGTGAAACTAGTAAACATTAAATCTTTGGTATGATCATCTCTATAATAAATAGCAAATGAATGTATAGTGCACTGTGTGTTTGCCCAATGAAATCCTTGAACAGCGTCTTGTACAACAAATGAAAAGTTTTCAGAAAAATCACATATTATTATACATTCCGTTACTTTTGACATATTTCAAGTATTTACCTTGTTGTTCAGCTATTAAATTATGTGGTGATAAATCGGATAACTTTTCCAAAAACATGTCTATAAACTTTTGAGTTTCCAACTCCACTAAATCCATGATCCATGTTTAAATTTTAAGGATTCCACATTTCCATCGGTCAGGTTAGTAACCATTTCTGAAGTCAAATTTTGTATACCTGGGCAATGTTCACACATTTTTAACCAACACTGTTCTGTGGGGTTGGTGAAAATAATTTAAAAAAAAAACAAGTCATGGTATGATTTCACATCAGCTGGAAGTGACTTTCTATCTTGAAGAGTTTTAAAAACTGATTTAACATTTTGGTGGTAAACACACACACACAAACAGTATGTGTCCCACTCGTTCCTGCCAGAATGCAATGTTTAGGGCAGTTACTTGCAAACATTGAAACCTTATTTTAGTTGCGGGATATTGATCCTTGAAAATGGCATAAACTTCTTGCAAATTACACAATACTAATCTTCGTTGTATATAAACCTTACCATCAACATTTTTTGTAATAACATAGTCGCGTTTTCCTTGTCAGGCTCGGCTTATTTCGTATAGAAATCACGCACGAGTGATAAAGTTTATTCTGCTAAAGACGCCCTGCTCAGCTTTCTTCCTGGTGTCGTCATTATCCTCTTGTCCTCCTGTAGTGTTTTGGTCCGATCCGCCATATATTGAGAAACACCGAATTCCTTCGTTATTTTATATGCTGACCAGCTTCTACGTAAAGTCGTGAGAATGCGATACTTCTCATTATTATCATGAGTTTCTAGAAACTTTTTCTTGAGTTGCTGAATGATTTCATCATCGTTTGTAGTAGGCACACTGTCAGTACTTCTGATCGATTGTAAACTGGGTGCTTCTAGTGACTCTGAAAATGAAGTTAAAAAAAAATTGACATTACTGTAAACACTACACTACATTTGAGCCTGACGTTACAAATGTGACGTCGTGCTCGTTTGACTCATGGCTACCAATGTAAATACATTTTTTTTTTAAATACAATATTCACCTTGGCTGTTGACAGCAAGAACTCCGGATGGTCCAGCGGTGGGCTCTTTGGGTGCGGGTTTATACAGTTTGAGGTAGAAATTTCTGCATATGAAGGAACTGCCATCTAATTTCACTTTTTTCTTCACCGCATGAACTTCGCGCCCGTCGCGGGAAATCTTTCGGACACACATAAAAAACTCGCGGTTTACATACAAACACCTTTTATTACGCAAACACAAAATTACATTTATTACGGTAAAAGACGGAACAAACGAAGTTTCTTCCGCGACGGTTTATTGTAACTGATATTTTCCTATCTATCTATTGCCACACAGCTGACTCAATAGGTAGCGATCGGTCGTCAGCTGTATGTATATAAGGAGCAAGAACGGCTCGACGGGAGAGATTGTTTCTCATATACAATTTTCTAGGGATGCACATGCAAAACTGTGGCATCGATACCTTTTGTCTTCTCGCTCTAACACCCACAAACAACAACAAGCACTTAAAATTCATTGTTTATAATGACAATGTTTGACAATGTCTGGCACGATTGGCTTGTATACAAGCTTTGTAATTTCAACTTTCCTTTGCATCTTCCTAAAATCACCCGTTTCTACCTCCAGCACAGGTCGTCCAGGATACCGTTGAATGGCTGCCTTTCAAACACGTTCTCCATCCCAGCAGGTGTCTGTGGGCCCTTTGCTTTACAGCATCTACAATTCCTCCCCTCGGAGACGGTTGCGTGTTCTTCCTGTTCGTAGATGATACCACAATAACCGATTTGCCGCAGATCCCACCTCTCAAGGGTGGACAAACTTGCTGTATAGAAACAAATTATAGCACCTGAAATCCTCTACGCAGCTCTGGTGTGGGAATCATGTGCACAGACTCACAGGAACACAATCCAGGTAACTCAGAAAAGAGTGCTGAATTTACGATCTAGATGTGAACGTTTTAAAATAACATTTTAAAATTGCTGACATTAATAGCGAATTCGTTTATTGCCAGGTGGGAACTAGTTTTGCGTCAGTTTCAGCCTCACTGAGGCTGTCAAAACAATTTTTTATTCGCTTGGGTTGAAACTAGTTCCAACGAGTTTGAACTCCAAAACCGATAGGTTTGCAATATATTACAGTTTCGCAGTTAGGTTCACCAATACATTGAAATAGACCCATCTTGTTTTTAATGTACCGCGGTTGGGGTCAAATTTTTCCAAAAAGCTACAAACAAAAAATAAACTTCTTTCCGTTGTGATTCAGTAGTTTCTGAAGTTACTCCAAAAGTATGAGAAGTGACTATGTACTTTGTTAAGTGAATCCAAATGTTTCCGAATGATTCAGTACATGCCGAAGTAATTCCAAAGTTTTCCGAACGAAATCAAATCTTTTTTATTCCAAAAAATTATGAAATTACTCAGTACTTTGAAAAATGCATCCTAATTTTTCTCATATACTCCTAAGTTTACCGAGATAAATCAAAACTTTTCTATTTAAGTTATTCAAACATTTTATTAAGTAATTCAAAAATAGTGATTCCAAACTTTTTCGATGTGACTTAGCACTTTTTGATGTGATGCAGTACTTTTCCAAGTTATTTCAGAATTTTCTGAAGTAATTAAGTACATTGTGATATTTTTGAAAGTGATTATTTTTGAGATATTTAGCCAACGGCTAGTTCATCTCTAACATCCTGGAGTGATTCCTAGCTTTTCCGAAGTAGTTAAGAGCTTTCAGAAGTGATTCCAAAAGTTTTTACGTTTTCCCACGATTTAGGGTACGGTTTTGAGAGGTGATACAATCGTATGAAGCATTGGAGTATTTGCTCAAATTCATTTATTCATACGATATGAATATTGCGATTTTTCATAACAGTTCCATACTTACGACGGGTAGTGTACGCAAAGCACTTGCTTAAAAGTAAATGCTAATGAAGGAATACTGACATCTTCTACCTAGTTTTTGCCGATTTTCTAAACTCTGGTCGAAATTTGAGGCAAATTTGGCTACATTTAACGATTTCTAAAGCAGGTTGTATGGGAAAAATCATCAAAATGTAGGATAGGCTTTAGAGTTTCGCCACAAGGTGGCGTTGTAAGCGTGCAAATTCCGTCAAGTCTGATATTCTAATAAGAAACCATATTGACTGACTGATGCTGGCGAAGGGCCCAAACATTAATGTACAAATCCATTATGAATTTAAAGCATCTAGCATGACAAGGGAAAGGCCCTTTGGCAGCATCAATCAGACATGACTTCAATGAAATGCTAATAACTTTTTTGGAACAACTCGGCTCGTCTTACGGTCTAGAACAAAGTCGTTTAGTATAAAATTTCCAATGAGAATCTCAGATGTGATAGTGTTTGCACGTGTACAACGCCGCCACAAAGCATTGAAGTCATGGATTTATCCATGTATTTTGATGATTTTTCCCATACACGCTTCAACCCGCTCAAAATTGGACCAAAACCAAAGGGTGGCATGGGAAATAAGTGGCTCTGTGACGGAATCAGGTGCACATACACAGAAAGAAAAGTTGTTGAATATTACATCCAAACAGCTGCACAGATGTTATTCCGCTGGTTGTACGATGTATATCGATTTTTCCAACAATATTACATCCATTGATGTAGTATTGTACCACGTGTTGCAACCTGATTGGATAATACAACTAACCAATCACGTGTCAGCAGCCACTATATAAGATTGGCGTCGTCGAGCCGATCCTCATTCTTGTGCTTTTGTGATTACATAAGCGTTGAATAGTCCTTACTTCTTTTGAGGGCCATGCAACATCAAAACAGCTCTTTTCAGAGCCACAAACCATCAAAACGGCCCTTTTCAGGGCCACCACAATTTTCAAAGAAAGAGTTAGTTTGGAATATTTTCTAACACAAGAAAAATTACACATGAACTGAAAAAGAATCTTATTAGTATTAAACGGAAAATGGACACTAACCAATTATTACACTTCAAAAGAAATTCACGGATGTCATAATAATATCGGGAATTTTAAATAACGTTCGTTCAAAATAGTTAACATATGTGACCGTAGTCCTACGTCAACTGTCCGTACAACCCCATTGGCCTGCCCCTTGTAATTTTTTTTTTGTCGCTTCCTGTTTCAGTGGCAGCGTATGAACGTAGCTTCACCTAGTTCAAAATTATAAAAAAAAAGTTATCTACGTTCGGAATTGCTTCCAGAACTTGATTTGAATTATATTTTGGATCAGTTTTCTAGAGCTAAGGCAAGTGAGGCTAAACTTTGTATTGATTTTAAGTGATGTTAGGGGTATTCGACTGGTTGATGAGTGTCAAATTACAGGGTTATGTCCCGAAAAGAGAAAAAAAAAACAACATCAGAATCATAACTCAAAACGTTTAATTTTGTTCCGGCTTTTCAATCTTCAAGAAAAAGTGCTCATTACAGTTTTATTACTCTAACGTTTCGGGATCACCATCAAGGCTCGATACTAATCAGTTTACTGAGGGGGATGATGATTTTTGAATAGAAACGTGGACGATGATAAAACTGTAATGAGAGCATTTTCTTGAAGATTGAAAAGCCGGAACAAAATTAAACATTTCAAGTTATGATTATGATGGTCTTTTTTTTCCTCTGTTCGGGACATAAACCACTGCGACCAGTAATTTGATCTATTGTAGTATATCTCGTGTCCTTAGTTTAGTGCATGTCGTATTACCAACAATCAATACGAAACTATCGATTTGAAATTGGCTCACTACTTTACTAGCCTATTGGTCCCAAACAATTCGATTAACGTACCCTATTCTAGTCAAAATTCTAGTACTACATAATGTTTGTTTTGATTCGCTATGAAAGTTGGACAGATAAAATGAGGGGTTAGTGGAATTTCCTATGTTTCGAGGGGTGAATCGATTAGCTTGGGACCGAAGATAGTACCAGAGCTGAGCCAAAAAGTAGAGCTCGTTTCTTCGGGACCTACTAGTCTTAGAGTTACCTCTATGGTATTACTCCATCACTATTGAGAAATGATGAAGTATTCAGTTTTGATACAGTTGTCATTCTTGCCTTCATCGCAAGGAATCGATTGTAATTGAAAGGTCCCGCTATTTATACCCTTCGGAGTGTTGAAACACCCTCCAAAGGCGCGCCCCTTTATCAGTCAAAATTGGATTACTTAGCAACAAAAACAAGCAATGACACCGATAATGACCATGCATCAGAACCCTAGTCTTAACCACTTCAAACTAGGGAACAACGAATAGAAGATATGGTGAAGAATAGGTGAAGCTTAACTAACTCATTTGTTCCTTGTTTTAAGATCATCCTCGGTCCAGGCAAGCCGAGGACTTATCACTATCAACAAGGCATAAAAAGTATCAAGGACTTTTTGATTACTGAAAAATCCTGTTCCCCTAGTTTGAATTAGTCAATACTAGGAATCGGTGGTAGATCTTACATCCAGTAACGTACCACGAAAAGGTGATCTACCCGCTTACTAAGTACCCCAACTAATATGAATAGGCGTTACTTAACTGATAAAAACGTATTTTATTGATGTATGTATTCATTTGACTCAAATAACTTGTACGTGTAATAATAAAAATTAATTTATGTACCTAGATCTAATATTTTAAGTGAACAGTGTGAAATACTAACAATACAAACACCTTTCACGGCGTTATTTTCACGGTTTTCCAGGGGCGCTGCCACCAATAGCTACAACTCTGACCAGAAGACATATATACACAATGCCGGGCACTCACCAGTCTCTTTTACCATTCCAGGGGGTTGTGTGACGTGCTGCTACACACAAGTCGGTAGCTCAGACAGCTTTCGGTTGGTCGTCGGTCTTGTCTTATTGGAACCTATCCCCACTTGCTTCGCGCTAACGTAATAGAACGGGAGAAAATTATGGGAGTATGCAAACTGGAATTGCACTGCAGAGATTTATGGGTTATTACATTAATTTTATTTCTTTCCGGAGTGTTTGCCAGTGCCCTCTGGCATGTGCATGTGCGCAGTTAGAGCTTTTCCCGTAAATTGATTGCGGTTTTTGGACATCGGTGAAATATACTCCCTTTGTGCTTCCGACTAGTGCCGTTCAAATCGTTAAACTCTGTTAATTTATTATGGACCCCAAAAAGTGTGATGAATTGCTGTCGACAGGTTTTATTTCATATGTCTTCGAAATGTATTCACTTTATAAAGCGGACACCAAAAAATGCGGGTAACTTTTTCATTTTACGGTTGGCATATGTATGCGCATTGTAATGCTATATATGTGAATATTATGATCCAATCAAAATTATGCAATGATTGGATTATCGATTTTCAAACTCATAACTTTTTATTGAACGTTCAAAGTAAGACTTTACAAAAAAAAAGCGTTGACAAAACACACACAACATATATTTTATATTTCATTCTTTATTTTTTCTCACATAAACATGTTGGGCATTGTGAGTATTTTTTTTTTTCATGGGCTATAGCCAAAAATATCATATCAAGAAGACTGGCAGCTTTGCCAGAATCCAAGCGACAGATACAATAACGCTGTGCTTGAGTGAAGGTGGAAGCAACGCATAGAAAAATGAGCAAATACACAAACCCTTCTTCTGAGGATGTAATCTTTGCTATCAAATTCGTTCGAAGCATTTACCTTTGAGAGGCAGATGACGCGATTGTACCTGTCTCATAGCGTTCGTATGAGAAAATGGAAGCCATTTGTTGTCTTCGCTATAGTCCTTATCCTTTGAACTTGCCAGATTACTAAATTAGAACAAAATGTGTTAAGTTGTGAGTCGCAAATGACTAGTCATATCTTACGTGTTAAAAATGTGCATATTTAATTAAATGAAAATTGCTAGAGATTAGCTTGAAGTTACAAGATAAAGAAGAATCAAATCTATTAAAACTTAGCGGCGCCGGTGGTGTATTGGTAAGCGTGATTACCTTTCACCCCAGCAGGCTTGCGTTCAATCCCAGTCGGCGCCACCATTAACTTTACTTCAATCTGTAACATACTAAAAACTTCAAAATGCATTCTTCTTATAGATCAAAAAAAATGTTTTAAAGCTGTTTTTAAATATAATGTATGTAAAAAGATAGCTGAAAATCATATTAAAAATCCTAAGTCATACTTCGATACAACGTAACCTCAATATAACGCAACTTCGATATAACGTAACTCGATATAACGTAACTTTTGCTTCAATACAACGTAACATTTGAATAAGCTGAAATCTAAACAATAGATGTGCTTGGAAACTGGTTTTGATGACGTACAACATTTTAAAGGACTGTATTATAATTGCTAGTTCCACCTGGTGGGTGAACTAAGAACTATGCTGTCCATCATTAAATAAATCTCGATCACCTGATCAACATTACCGAAGATAGCAGTCTTCAATCAAGTCAAGTTAAAGGTAAATGTAAGCAATTATAAATTACGTGGCACATGGTAATCGAAGTAGTTTAACCTGATTGGAATGAATCTTTCTAATCATGAGGTCATCATCAACACCGGGAATCTTTCCTCCTTCTGACATGAGAGAAAATCTAGAGCCAACTATATCTACAGCCAATAACTTCTCCTGGTGCGGTCTAGGAATCTAACTGACAACTTCGCTGACGCAAACTGACGAAGCAAGGGAAAAAAGAGAAGCCTATCGTTTCACATTTCGATTCTCGTTTTAAATTGTGCACACACGCGACGACGGCAGGTTGCATCTAAAATTCCTATTTTACCTCAAACGTTTTGTGTTGAAAATGTAAACGCTGAAAGCGACAGTTGGAAATAATCCCGACAATGAAGACAGTTGTACCGAGACCACAGAGATTAGGTACGAGCCAACAGGAAGGTAGGGTGGACCACTACTTCGGCATATGGGACCTATAACCATCATAAGCGTCAAAAGCAATGAAGACAAAACTGAAATTACTGAGAATCAAGATGATTCAATCATAGACAAATTTTCTAAATCCTGGACACAGAAAAAGAAAATCAAAATCCATGATATGAAAAAAAAAAATATTATAATTCAGGGGCTTGGAAAGTTTTAGACATTTTATGCTTAGAAATGGTTCCGTTTCCAAATTCTAAATTCTAAAATTTTAAATGTTTTTAAGATTGATAATTTAAAATAAATCAAATATCCAAGAATCGTTTTTCTATGCCGACTATTCGAAAATTTTCTAAATCTTGTGCGTAGTATTAGAATTAAAAACTTTTATGTTTTTAATGTGTTCGAGATCTCAGTCTTAGTGAAATTAAGTAAATGATAATCTGGCTTTACAATCAAACTCTTTTTTAAAACAGGTTGTCATGTCTTGATAGCGTTTGTAACGTTTGTTGCTTTACCAACAATAATACAATTTTTAACGCATATAAAAAACAGCTTTCTTATAAACCTGTTAATTTTCCGTAAACATTCTGGAAAATCCTGGAATATTTAGGGAATTTTAATTAGCAAAATGAGTAGACACCCTGAGCACCCTAAGCAAGAAAATTAAACCTATCTGACATTTTATGAAATATTGCAAATCTTGTATGAAAACGTAAATATTTCAAAAGCTACATTTCTTAGAAGTTCCTTAGTTGCGTGAAAATAAATACAAGTTTAAACGCATATTCAAATTGATAAGTATTTTTCAAAAAACTTTGAGCGACGAAAGCTTGAAATTTCTGCTACTATCCACGATTGTAAAAATTTTGGTCTAGCTACGTAAGAAAGGATCGAAATTCTTTGAAAAACTGTTCCTACTTAGCACATGGACAGGAAGTCCCACAGTTCATATTTTTACCAGGGTTATTTCGACTCAATTCGCTATAATTTTTGTATTTATTTTTTAATTATGAATTCATTTGATGCTTTAATGATATTTTGTACTTGTAAGATACAAGAATCAGATGAAAAGTATGTGATTGTGCATGAAGGCCACAGCTACATCCAACATTCATGCCAAACAATCAATGCTCACGAGTTAAATAACGAACACTGTATAAAAATTATACGGGACGACTGATTGAGGGGGGGGGGGGGGGGTGCCAGAGTGAAGAGATGTACGTCGAAATGGTTCCGAACCCTATACTGGATGGTCGAGTTGATGTACGGAGTGGCGGCGAACTAAAAAGGTTGATTCAACCCACTGCCACATACTGACAGAGACGTCAAGAAAACGCAGCAGGAGGCTCGGAGCATAACAACCATCGCTTGATGTAGCCTCTGCTCTGCTCTCCTGCACACCGTTTCGGCTTGCACCGGCGCTCGTTGTGCTAGAACATTCACTCACTCAGTCAGCACTATACACGATGACTGCCTCTGGGCTGACGGGTAGAATGCGGGCGTCAAGCTGCGATATTTGATTGACAGCTCCTATACATGGTCTGACGGGTATAAATGACTTATAGCAATTCATCACTTAGCAGCGCTCAGAACATGCAACCAAATCAGTGAGATATCAAAATACAAAACAATCAAAACTAATTTGACGTCGGCGAATCTCGAGCTTTGATTGTTGGAAAACCAGAAGCACGAAAAGATTCAGTATTTGTGTGAAGGTTGTAGAAGGGGTTTTGACAGCATTTCTGAGCTCGTAGTAGCTTCTCCTAACCTTACTAGCGCTGATTGATTGATCTAATTCTGAAGCTTTCCATGTTTCCGTTCTGCTTATTAATTTTCAAGCATCGGTGTTCCGTGTCTTTTGTAGGTATTTGAAGGGTCTCTTCCACAAATTGGAATTGACAAAAAATAAGTTATAAGGGTAACGGCTCTAATGTTAGCCTATGGATATAAAAGTTAGGCTAATTAAAAGTTTTTAATTTTTATTAGAACAATGCTTTATATGGACAATACGAATGTATATATTTGGTTATATAAGGGACAATTAGGCCGCCAAGGTATATACAATTATGCTTCTTCTTGTGATTCCCATTCGTGTTTTCGTTAGTTAAGTAGTAACCTGACCATTTCAAGTCAATTGAAACACCTAAACTATCAAACAGCCGCCATGTTTCGCCAATTAAACCTTCTTAATACATTACACAGCAAAACATTAATTTTAATATCGCATCAATCGTGTCGAAAATATGGTGTAATATAACTTGCCAAAAAAAGGACAAAATTATCATTAATACAGTGCATAAACTGACGTTACGCTAATTTTGCTGCATTTGTTTATTTTTGTGGCCACAACAATTACATGATATTTTCGACATGATTGAAGTGCATCCATTAAAATTTATTTTTTGCTGTGTAGGAATAAGTTACGTATTATGCGGGACAAAAAAGATCAAAACTGCAACTCGCTCCCAAAAACCCATTTTTGTACCGATTTTTGATCTATTGGCCTCAAATGAAAGCTGAAGGTTTGCACCTATCCCAGGAATTGTCAAATTTGGCTTTTTATGCTACCTGTCACCGGTTCCGATAAGGCACAAAAAAAATATTCAATATCTCATGTACTGGTACCGTCGATGGCATAAAATTTATTATTTTCCATTCAGTTTTCCATAGTCATGATTCCATGGGCCTTATGGTGGAAGTGGTCACATCAGGATACCCGGAACCGGTTCCGTTAGGGCTCAAAAGGGACATTTCCTTTACCTCATGTACTGGTATCGTATGACAGCTTAAAATTTATGATTTTTCATTCAAAAGTAAATAGACATCATGCCATGGTCCGGAAGGTGGATCCGGTCACATCTGGATATCCAGAACCAATTCTGTCAGGGTCCAAAACTTCCAAAACTGATGTACTTGTACCGTTTGACGGCTCTAAATTTATGATTTTTCACTCAGAAGTGAATAGACATCCTACCATGAACCAACTGGTAGATCTGGCCACATTCGGATACTCGGAAGCGGTTCCTGTAGGACTCAAAGAGGAAATTTCCTAGATAGTATGTACTGGTATCGTCCGACGACTCAAAATTTATGATTTTTCATCTCGAAGTAAATAGACATCATATCATGAACCGAAAGGTGCATTTGTTCACATCTAGATACCCAGAACTGGTTCCGGCAGGGCCTCAAAAGAGACTCTTTCAAAACTTCATGTACTGGTACCGTCCAACGGCTCAAAATTTATTATTTTTCATCCAGAAGTAAATAAACATCATACCATGGACGAACAGGTAGATCTGGCCACATCAAGATACCCGGAACCGGTTACGGTAAGGCTTAAAAAGGGCATCTCCTAAACTGCATGTACTGGTATAGTCCGCCGGCTCAAAATGTAAGATTCTTCATCCTAAAGTGAATAGACGTCATACCATGGACCAACAGATGGATCTGGTTGCATTCGTATACTCAGAACCGTTCTTAACGTACGACACACTCATTTTTTTACTTTTCTTTGTAATTTTAGAGTTTAAAACTTGTCATCCGGAGACAACAGAATAGGTTCTGGATTTTGATGACGTGGAATGCTCGTTGAAAATGGCCAATTTCCTTTTGCGTTAGAAACCTATCATGTGACAAATTAAAAATTTCATAATTGTGGCAATTGGCTCATATTATTGCGTTGTTTGCCCAAAATGGCATGTGACCTTTCATTATTGGAGGAAGAAAAGATGTAGTCGCAATTATCAAACATTCACAAATAGATAAGTTTGAATTCATTGCATGTACCACAATCGATATTTTAAAACATTTTTCGAAACTGGTTATGTGCATCCGGATGTACTCAGATCCACCTGTTGGTCCATGGCATAATGTCTATTTACTTCTGGATGGTACCAGTACATGAGGTTTTGGAAATGTACTTTTTAAGGCCCTTCCGGAACCAGTTCCGGGTATCCAGATATGGTTAGATCCACAAGCTGTCCATGGCACGATTTTGATTTACTTCTGGGTGAAAAATAATAAATTTAGAGTCGTCAGAGGGTACCAGAACATGAGGTTTAGGAAGTATTTTTTTTTTGTCCTACCAGAACCGGTTCTGGGTATCCGGATGTAGACAAATCCACCTGTTTGCTAATGGCATGATATCTATTTACTTCTGGATGTATGTCATCAAAATCATGACTGTTAAGCCATCGGGCTCCAGGTAACTAATCGAAAATTTTATATATCTTGAGCTTCAACTTAGAATTGGAAACATTAAGACTATTAATGTTTTTGAGATCCCAGTCCAATGAGGCCAATAAAGTTAACAATAAAACTAAACGTTTTATGGTATTCATTTTAAATGGTATCCGGCATGGATAGTAGAAGAAATTTCAAACTTTGCCGCTCAATTCTTTTTTTTTTTTTTTGAAAAATGCTGAACATTTTAGTATGCGTTAAAACGGGTTTTTTTTTCACGCAACCAAGGAATTTCTAAGAAACGTTGCATTACAAAAATGGACAAGTTCATACAAGATTGTCCATGTCCATGTACTAAGTAGGAACATTTTTTGAGAGATTTTTTATTCTTTTCTCTACGTCGTTATTCCAATCCATGTATAGGCATTATACTTGTTTTGGTATAACTACGTAGAGAAAAGAATAAAAAATCTCTCAAAAACTGTTCCTACTTAGTACATGGACAGGAAGTCTCACTTGCATGACAAGATAAATTTGAAAACATTCAGAAGCTCTGTTCATGTTGTTATCGACTCACTTAGCTATAAAAATGTTTTCCGGAATTAAGGATTCATCGCATGCTATATAATTTATATAAGATGACAAGCATGTGTTTGAAACATCGAAAAGGTCAATTTTCCTTTCAGAGAGTCACGTTCAGCGATTTGTGAGCGTTAATTCAAAGTGGATGTTCATGAATCATACAATCGCTGATTGACACGTTGAAAGTGAAATTGACAGATTTTATGTGTCAAACGCATACTTTTTGACATCTTCTTGTAACTTGCAAGTATAAACTATCATTTTAGCATTCAATAAATCCCCAATTAAGAAAAATAAAACTGGCAAAAAACTACTCTGATAGTTACCATCGACAAAAGATGGCAATTACAACCATATCATAGATATAGCAGTTGATGATACAAACCACAAGAAACATAAACAACAACACCAAAACGGTAGAACAGCAGCAACCAGATACCATCCAGCAGACGAGCCGATTGATTCGAAATGAATCGAAACGGACTCCTCGTTTCCCCCTTTTCACATATTATTATCATCATCCATCAGCCAGACTTCGTCGCTAGAGCCTCCAAAGGGACACGACTCTCATACAGATAATCACTCTCGATGCTTAAGATGCTGCCTGTCGTTCAATTAATAAAGATTGAATTGACTGCGGCAACCAGAGAGCTGAAATGAATCACCACAGGCGAATTGATCTGGCTGAATAAATCAGGAAAACACTGAGATGTTGTGTGTGGAATAATTCCATTTGACTTGATCGGAGAGCCAAACAAGATGAGAATGACAGTGGAAGCGCCCGTCCGTTGGATATTGAATTACAGAGTTCGCCTGACACAGTCCACAATCCGTGTGAGGTGGAACGGGCACATCGGTGTCAGTTCATGGTTTGATGTCATTTCAAAAATATCTTGGACGTCATCAGTGTTGTAGCAAGGGATCAGAGTGTAGGGTGCTGATGGGTTGTTGGGGATCCGGAATTATGAAAAATATATAAAAAAAAATATATATATCCGGAATTATGAAAAGTATATAATATATAAAGATTTAATCTAAATTTTTCACGAATATTGGAACAATAGTTTTTTACGTACACACTTAGAAAAATTCATGTAAATTTAGGTGCTCTAAGAATGTCATATAGAAGCGTCAATTTTGACAGAAAATTGAGTCATAACAGACGCGTAATTCAGCTCAATCAAACGTACTTTTCGTCGAGTAACGATCTTTTCAGTCTCGGCGCACTTAATTTTACATGACATGTTTGTTTATGTCTCAACCCGTATGTTAAAGATAGATTCCGTCACGTGTAAAATTAGTTATTTCTAAGTGTGTAGGACTACACTACCATTACTCGCATATCAATATCCTGTGTGGTATACACAAGAAATCAGAAATATTAAAAACAGGAAGCAAAAAGCACACAAGTCGTATAAAAAGTTTAAAAATGCACAATATTTAGAAAAATACGTTGTTATTTGCAAAGAACTTGAGGCAGAAATATCGTCAGCATATGCGAATTACAATTCAAGAGTAGAGAACAATATAAAATCTGATCCCAAAACGTTCTTTAACTTCGCGAACGAAAAAATAAAGTCATGTACATTCCCATCACGCATGCAGCATGAAGAGTTTGATAGCACTGATAGTGAGGATATTTGTAACCAATTTGCTCGCTTTTTCCAAAACATATATAAGAAATCCAGTAATGTTCTCGATTTGAACTATTTTTATTACCTACATGAATGGGAAAATGACGTATCAGTTAATAATATCACTGTTAAAGAAATTTTTATGACTATTGAAAGTCTTGATGCTGGCAAAGGACCTGATGAAATACCTAATTTTTCATTGAAAAAAATAGCAACTAGTTTTGTTAAACCATTGTTTTGGCTTTACAATTTATCTCTCAAAACAGGTGATTTTCCAAAAATTTGGAAGACATCATTTTAGTCCCAATATTTAAATCTGGCAAACGGTCAGACATTAAAAACTATAGAGGTATTGCAATTATGTTAATGTTTGAAGCAATTGTTAACCAAAAAATATTTAACCAGGTTAAGCATCGCATTTCAAATAATCAACATCAACAACTTTTCTATTGAAGCAATGGATAGAGGTAATACCGTTGAAACCTTATACACTGACTTAAGTAAGGCCTTTGACAGAATAGACATTCCCTTACTTCTTTTTAAACTAAAACGTTTAGGTATGACAAGTACACTTTTAAAATGGATTGGACATATGTACTTGACAGAAAGAATACCGATGGTCCACTTTAAATGAAAAATGTCCTCCCCAGTTAATGTTACCTCGGGAGTTCCACAGGGATCTCATTTAGGTCCTTTATTATTTATTTTATTTGTGGATGACGTGAAGTTTGTGTTGAATCGCTTAAATGTGCTCATATATGATATATGATGATATGAAACTGTACATGGAAATCTTTCACAATTCTGATTTGCTACATTTTAAAAATGAAATTGATATTTTCTACAATTGGTGCGTTAAAAGTCTGCTGGATATTAATGTTAAAAAAGCAATATTAAATCTTATTCCAGAAAACACACAACTCTAGATTTTACATGTACTCTAGGAAACCAGCTGGTTGTAAGATGCGATAAAATTAGGGACTAATTCTTGACTCGAAGTTGACATTTGTAGATCATGTGAATACCACAATGCAAATAATATGTTGGGATTCATAAACAGATTTAGTTATCATTTTAAAGACCCTTATACCATCAAAACATTTTATATAGCTAACGTGAGGTCAATTCTCGAATATAGCAGTGTCGTTTGGGCTCCATACCATGAAACTTATATAAATCGTATAGAATCAGTTCAAAAACAGTTTTTGTTATTTGCTCTTAGGAAACTAGGCTGGACCTCTTTTCCCCTTCCTTCTTATGAGCCCCGTTGCATGTTGATAAACATTGAAACACTTAAGAAACGAAGAGAAATTTCCATGATTTCCTTTGTTAATGATATTATCTCACAACGCGTAAATTCAGAAAAAATATTAGCAAGCTTAAATGTTTACTTGCCATCACGCATGTTAAGAACTCGCAATGTATTTCAACTGTCACCTCACAGAACGAATTATGGTAAAAATGGACCAATCAACAGAATGATAAGAGTTTATAGTAATTATTGTGAGCGTATAGATCTAACAATGTCTAAAGATACAGTAAGGAGAACACTAACTGCTAGGCTTTCATCTCGTTAAGTTTAAACAATTTTTATTTCTTAGATATTTGTATATGTAATTTACAATTATTGACAATTTCAAATAAAACGTTTGAATTTAAATAGCATGTAAGGCAACAGAACTATTGTAAAACGGTCTACACTGATTGACGACAAATAAATAAATATATAAATAAATAACTAAATAAATAAATCCAATTTGAGAAATAGCTGTACAGATATACCTCAATACAACGTAACTGTCTTTTTTGACTTCTATCGCCATTTTCAATCAAATTATTATGCAAACAAGCAAAGTAATAACACCATCGAACAGATGACATAAGCCCCCCTCTATTGATTATATTAATTTGTATGATTCAATTGTTATTAGAGAGATATTGACGATGGAAGTCAAAAGTGGCAGTTACGTTATATCACAAACGAAGTGACAGACGGAGCGGCTCGAAAACTTTGGTGACTAACCTGCTATTGCAATTTTTCAGTGTACCACATGGCAACACCACTACTACTGGATTGAACCACATGGCAACACTACTACTGGATTCAACTAGCATTTTCATCAAATGTACTAGAATGTTTTGGTTCTATCTCTTTCACTCTACTCAAAACTGGCAGTTACGTTATATCGAGGTGTACCTGTATTGAGAAAAATTACGACTAAGCATACATATTTGTATGATTTGCTGTTTTTCTGCTACTTCTAGCCAGGGTTGCTTCCAATCATTGCTACAAAAAAATATTTTTTTTTCGGAATGATGAGATCATTCGATGTTATAATAATAATTAGTACTTGTAAGTTACAAGAAGGGATTGTAAAGTATGTGTTTGACACATAAAGCTGTAAATATTGCTTTTAGAGCATCACAATAAGCGATTTTACCATTCGTAAACTCTTCAATTTGAGTATACGTTCATAAATCATTAAATAATAAGATGTTTTTTATTTCTTTTTTTTTTTCAGAGTGTTACTCTTGGGTCATTCGTGACTTGTCCGGGGGTGAGATTTGAACTCGTGACTTTTGCGTGAGAGGTATGGATGTTAACCCCTTACGCTGGGGTTGCCCCCATGGTAAGATGTTACAGTTTTCAGGATAGTATCCATTATTTTTCTATCCGTATAGTATCCGTAGCAGTGTTGAGATTTGTCATTGTCATTGACAGACTTTCGAACGGCAAATCTCTGGCTGCTGTACCTGCTTCTTTAAACGGTGCGAATCTGTTTTTCAACCCTAGCTTCTTTCAGAAATATCATAAATGTTCATTTCTGTTACCAAAACTTATGACAAATTGAAGAAATTGTTTGAGAAGAAAAAATAAAGCGATATAGTTTTATTCAGTAACTTTGTCTAAAAAACGGATTTGAAACAAAGGCTTTCTAATTTCTATTGCAATTCTGTTTGTTGCAAAAAAAAACATAACATAAAAATAATTGCCAAATTATTATTGAATCAATAAAAATATTTTAATTTCTACTGCGTGTATTGTCAGGTTTCATAAAATAAATATAGCTGCGCCGGTGGTGTAGTGGTAAGCGTGATTACCTCTCACCCCAGCAGGCCTGGGTTCAATCCCAGTCGGCGCCGCCGGGATGTTCTGAGGTATAACATCTCTGATCACGCCTTCCTTCGGAAGGGAAGTAAAGCCGTTGGTCCCCGGTTCATGAGTTGATGGATCGATAGGTGGTAGGGTCCAGGTGTGGGAGCTGCCTCCCTGGCGTCGGTTGCATTGGTGCTCAGCACGGAAAACAAGATCGATGGAAAACAACTCAAGGGAAAAAAATAAATATGATTGGATCAACAAGAAATCTTTTTTTAAAAACAAATACCCAGCTGCCGAATTTGACAGCTTACGTGAAATCAATGAAAGCTCTTGTGAATTCTAGAAGATGTTCTTTTTGATTAAACAATCCATAGGTTTTCAGGAACAAAAATACTGGATTGTTGAAACAATAATGATTTCTTTTTGCAGCCAAAACGAAATTAAATTCTTATTGATTTTACGTCAAATATTATTAGGTTTAAAATATTTTTCTCTGCGTGTACACTTCGACCCTGTTCCGAAAATTCCCTTATTGTATGGTATTTGTCACTTTTTTGAACCCAATCACCGTCATATTGGATTCCAAGATGGCGTCGAACATAAATTTTCGACACCTACATGCCCCGATTCCAAAAATACCAATATTTATGGGCATTCGACAATATTTCCCACTTTTATGAAACTGGAAGCCGCCATCTTGGATTTAAAACTGGTATTGGGTATCAATTCCCTGTCTCTAGACATCACCCCGTATTCCAAAAATATCCATATTGATGGGTATTTGACAGTATTTCCCACTTTCAAATTTTCGGAAACTGTAAATGCAGTGTTATTGTTTGTCTGAAACCATCTGCTGAGGAGATTCATTTCCCTATGCGTTCGTAATTCACGCCTCTGTATTTACATATTATGATCAAACCTCTCTGCAATATCTTCAATCGATAGCGCATCAACGACAAACAGCGATCAATTTTGTTGACGAGGATTGTAGTGGAAAAGTCATATTTCAATGCCATATTAAATAATCTAAACCTGTCATACAGTAGCTTCCATCTGTCATAGCGGTAAGTTTTAAGCAATCTCCTGGCCTTTCCACACCGTTCGGTTTGGTTTCGTTCTTGTCTGATCTCGTACGATTGATCTTCGTCATTATCGTTGTTCTCTTTTGAAGCTGTCAGCCTCACAGACTTTTGGTAGGGGCGATGGGGATAAAATGCTCATGCTAAAGAGGATCTCCGTGTAATGTACAAAGTGAATCGATGTTTGGGTGCAATGTAATTTTAATGTTGGATTATACTATTTGCGTGCATCGGTTTAGTGCTTTTTTTTAATTTAGTTCGTTTATTTGGATGGCTCAATTGCGTTAGCTTACAAAGAAGAGTATACATACCCAAGTAACCAAAAGTTCCGCATTCAACACTTTCAAGTTCCATAAAGTTCAAATAAAGTTCCGACAGAACATTCAAGTTCCACAAAGTTCGAATAAAGTTCTTACAGAACTTTCAAGTTCCATAAAGTTCAAATAAAGTTCCGACAGAACTTTCAAGTTCCATAAAGTTCAAATAAAGTTCCGACAGAACTTTCAAGTCACATGAAGCAATCCGCACAAATCTTTTTTTGTAACAAAATTTAATGTACGTAAATTTGAAATAATCAGTGGCCCGAATAAATCATAATTCTTATATTTATGCAACATTCTATCCAAAAATAAAAAATAAATTAAATACCATGCGGGCAAACACCAATTTAAATTCATCAAGGTGTTGTGTTTCGTATTCAAGTCAGTCAGCTGGCTCAGAAAACTTCAACAATAGGCAGGACAACAGCTCACTTTAATATATTTCAGATGACGTAGTGGTTCGTGCTGAGACTCTCACGCAGAAGGACTGGGTTAAATTCTTCAAACAACTCCATTGCTACTACAAATGCTTAATCAATACACATTAATACCTGCCTTTAGAAATAGCTTTCATAAAAGTGCGAACTAAATATAGAATTGGTTTAGAGGACAAAAACCTTTTTTAATTTATTTTCTAAAAGTTCCGTTCAAGTTCCGCCAGAGGCTGCTTAGAATGCTCTTCAATTATGGTACCGGAACTTTCAAGTTCTTATAACGACTTAAAAATGAGGCTGCTTAGAATTCTATAGACCACCTTCAACCAAGGTGCTTAAGCCATAAATAGCATTTTATCAGAACTTTTGGCTAATTGGGTACCGCTTGGATTGACAACATTTTTTTTTCTTTACTTGTTCCAAATTCTTTACATTTTTACATTTACATTTAATTTTAACCTAGGTGCTCCAGTTACTACAGTAACATACTAGCCTTATTTTTTATGATGAATATATCTAAGTGTTTTTACATTTTTCCTGCTTTGGCAATTCAGTATTTTAAACAGGTTTTTTTAAAACCTGCATGTCAGAATAACAATTTCCATCATAAACTAAAAAACTAACACTAAATCTTATCTATGTATAAAGGGAACTAATCATTGCAATCAGTTTTTGGAAAATATAAAAAAAAAATCAAATCTCACCACTGCCCAAGATCGCGCTTGATTTACGTAGACAAAAATCAACAAGCATACAACCATAGAGGTAACTCTAAGACCAGAAGGTCCCGAAGAAACGTGCTCAACTTTTTGGCTCAACTCTGGTACTCTCTTCGGTCCCAAGATAATCGATGCACCCCTGATATCGCAGCTCGGAATATCAAGCTAACAAACCTCACCAGCTGCAAATCTCAACAAACTGTGGTGAGATTGAGTTTCATGATTTTAGTTTTACATCCGAACGCAACCGAAAATTCCATAACGGCTGGCAGCCACTTCGTTTCTGCCATCTGTGAAGATTAAAAAGAGATATTAAGCTATACCTACTTTCTCTTTCTAAGAAAACGATGAGCAACGGAATCATTTTTGTGTCGAGTCAACTCTCAACTTGATTTTTGCACGTTGTGAATAGTCAAAGGAGTTTGTAAAATCAATATTTCATGATATTTTGTTCCAATATCACGCGTGATATTGAGAGCGTATGAGAGCGAAAAAATATCTTTTGATTGATGATTTTGCCAACACAGATTGCAATTGAGGATTGCATTATTAATTATTTTGTTGGACATTTGTTCTAAAGTCTCAACCTTCGAAATAATATGTACCTCGGTAGTACTGTATCAGGGAGGCAACTTCAAAATCATCTTCAGAACTTTGTTCTGAATCCTTCAAAGTGCTTTTTTCCTGGTAGTGCAATAACTAGACCATATTTGCACACCTTAAAGCATAACCTGTCTAAAAACTTGTTTAAATGTTAGAAGTTTATTTGTCAGGCAAAGTTTGGATTTCTTGTTTAGGGGTCGTCCATTAATTATGTCACACATTTAGGGGGGAGGGGTGGTTTTGAAAACTGTGACGAGCCATACAAAAAAATTAAGGTCCATACAAAAAATGTGACAAACGGGGGAGGGAGGTTGAAAATGGGACAAATTTGCGTGACATAATTAATGGACCATTCCTTATAAGAGGATACAAACATTTTATATATTTGTTACATTTTGGCCCTCAATGTAATCTTTAAAAGTTAATTTTTGGTCTAGTACTAATCCAAGATATTTCACTTGGTTCGACCAGGAAATTGTAACTGGATTGACAACATTGATTTCATGATCAGGAAGCATACATTTAGCTTTATCTATGTTCTTTCTTCTAATGAGTTTCGAAGGTTAACAGCGGATGGTGATGTTTTTTTTCCTTGATTTTGTTTTCCGTCGATCTTGTTTTCCGTGCTGAGAACCAATGCTACCGACGCCAGGAAGGCAGCTCCCAAACCTGGATCCTACCTATCGACCCATCAACTCATGAACCGGAGACCAACGGCTTAACTTCCCTTCTGAAGGAAGGCGTCGTGATCAGAGATGTTATACCTCAGAACATCCCGACGGCGCCGACTAGGATTGAACCCAAGCCTGTTGAGGTGAGAGGTAATCACGCTCTGATGGTAATTTTATCCACACTACAATTCACAGGGAGCATTATATCACAACTTATCGGTTGCGGTAAATCTGACAGTTAGACAATAATATTTAGCCCATCCGGATGCATTGTGCACCGCCCTTTAGATTAACAATTAGCAATGTTGGTCATTACTACTATTCATCTAATAAACATGCCAGTCGAGTTGTCGAGCCGAAAGATGAATGATGTACTTAACAACTTGCATCAATTATATCGTTAATTTTTGTTAGAGTTCACAGATACCAGCTACTTTATTTTTTTTATATATATAGTTTTCTACCAAAATTGGTTTTAAAAAATTTCAAATAACTTTCAATTAATTTCTATCCACATAGTACGTTTATTGACAACAGTTTTTCACCACCATATCAACTAGCAGCTGAGCTATTACGGGGGCGTATTTTAGGATTTTTACCTCCATTTCCAAGTTGGTTTCAAAGTTATCAACGATATCAGTTTCATACTTCAATGGATTTACTTGAAGTGCAGAGCAAAGCACAACCCAGCGCACTATGGGCAAAAATGGGTCCAAAATTACCCAAAATTCAATATCTCAACAGCACGCTGAATTCCGGCCATGAAATACAACTTTTCCGAAGGGAAATCGTCCGGGGAATCAATTGCACGTGGTCCCATAGACCGGAGAGCCTTGTGGGTATGTGTTTTGGACCATTTTACCCCATTTTCCCCTACTTTTTGGAGGAAATGTTTTTTTTCACAGCTCTATTTTTCGTAAAACATAAGCACTTTATGCATGGTTTTAGAATACTATGTCTTTAAACAACAGTTCATGAGATATTAGGGGAATACGGGGTACACTTTATAGAAGAGTAAGGGGTAAAAATGAACCCTCGCTAAATTTATTTTAATTCATAAAAATGTTGAACGATGCGATTGTTTGAATGACCTTAAAGGTTGCCTGCAATTATAAGATTTTTTTTTTTCGAAATTTTAAGGTTAATTGGGGTTAAATAAGTTTTAATTTACTGCTATCGGTTTTAAAAGAGTTTTCACTTTTTTTGTCTGTATACAGCAAAACGATATAGTGGTTCTCAGAATTTTGTAAAAATTGGTAGTTTTGTTCCTTACCGCAACATATTAGACCCGTATTTTTTATTTTGTCATAAGGTTGACTATTTATATATTAAGGCGGTCAAAAAAAAATTTTTTTTTTCACTTTTTTTCAAAAATTTATAACTTTTGAACTGTTTGGCCGATGACTCAAAATACCAAATGAAAGTCAATTAAAAGTTTTCTTCAGAAAAAAATATAATGATATTAAAAAAAAATGAATTTTGTATTAAAAACCATTGATTGTATTTTCACTTTTACCCCTTACTCCCCTATAAAGTGTACCCCGTATTCCCCTAATATCACATGAACTGTTGTTTAAAGACATAGTATTCTAAAACCATGCATAAAGTGCTTATGTTTTACAAAAAATAGAGCTGTGAAAAAACATTTCCTCCAAAAAGTAGGGGAAAATGGGGTAAAATGGTCCAAAACACATACCTACAAGGCTCTCCGGTCTATGGGACCACGTGCAATCGATTCCCCGGACAATTTCCTTTGGGAAAAGTCGTTTTTCATGGCCGGAATTCAGCGTGCTGTTGAGATATTTAATTTTGGGTAATTTTGGACCCATTTTTGCCCATAGTGCAGCGATCCGAGGAATAATAATCAAAATTGATTAATGGTTTATTCGAAAATAGCTTGACCGTATTACTGGTTCCATTGCCTGGCTCATAAAAAAACGAGAGTAAACCGTGGTGTGACTGTGGTGTAGACTGGCCCACATGAATAGAGGGATTTTTTTATCATTTTTTTTTTCAACGGGCCAATCCCTAGATTTGTGCCATCACGTGAGAAAACGACTCTTTGAAAATGTCAGCTCATTCGGATGTAACACAAGCTGGCGCTTTTAGCTTAAAATTTATATGAGGATATTGGTTGAAATGTATGGAGAAATAATATTCTTTCACTCTTACCTGGTTCAGAAAAGACGATTAAGCTCAGAATGTCAGCACACGTAGCTTAAAATGTTAGGAACAACTTTGCTCAGGACGGCATCATGATTCAAGTTAGAATCATGGATATATTAATCAATTATGCATTCTGCTCGTATATTGCTACAAAATACAGGCAGCTTATGCAACGTATGAACTAGATTACCACTTAAAATAAAAGATCATGTTTCCACAGGCCAACATCCAGGCTCGTATCTTTTGGTGTGATAACCATGGTGCACTCTCTGAATGTTTCAGCTCTTTTTGACGTGACACGGGCTGGCACTTTTGGTTTAATGTTCATATAGGAGATTTGGTTTAAATTTTCTTATACAAAATGCTCATATACATTCAACAGCGAATATCTCAATAAAACTAACTGGATTCATGATGAAATCTTCAACAAAGTTGTTACTCATTGTTTGAAGTACAAGTTTTCAAAATCTGAATTAAATCGAGAATAAGGATTTTTTTATGATTGATAGAGTGTAGGAGTGTCATTTTTTCATGTATTTTACAACCAAATAAGCAAAAACTTCCAGCTAATGGTTTTCTCACCTACACAGCAAAAAAATTATTTTGATATCACATCAAAGTGGATGCACTACAATCATGTCGAAAATTTCGTGTAATTTTTATGACCACATAAATAAACAAATGCAGTAAAAGCAGCGTAATGTCAGTTCATGCATTGTATTAATGATAATTTTGTCCTTTTTAGCAAGTAATATTACACCATATTTTCGACATGATTGTGGTGCATCCACTTTGACGTGATAACAAAATTATTTTTTTGCTGTGTAAAGGAATAAATATAGAGTTTGGCCTGTGGAAAATTAGAACTTCAATTTTTGTGGGCCAGTCTACTGTGCTGTGAATGAAATTGTATAAATCATCTCGGTCAACAATCTGATGTGATGATGGAAGGTGCTACTAGGGAGAAGAGCGTGAAGCATGATGGGTTGAGGATATGTTTCTTCGCCAGTCATCAGTAGCATGTCTAGAACCGAAGGCTGTCCATCATATTCGTCCCGTCTGAGATGCTTCGAAAACGTCTCTGCACATATTCATCTTCGTTGGAGTTCTTGATGGCGTTTGAAAAATGACGTCGTGAGTTAGCCAGCTGATGAAAACGATAGTAGAGAGTCAGATCGTGGAGTTTGATGGGTGGTTTGACGGAACATTTCTTGTGAGTAGACAAGCATGTTTAATTTGATCGATTGGAAAAAGATGGATGATAAAATAGAAACTTTGATTTTAAATTATTGGGTACAACATGTTTTGTCTTGCGTATAGTAAGTAATCACATATTTCCGTTCTATCGAGCAGAAATCATCAAAAATATCTATGATTTTACCGTACAAAAATCAATAATACGTTTGTTTCGATGCGTTAGCTCATGAGCTACAACACAAAGTCGATTCGAGTGCGTTGAATGAATAATTAAACTCATTAATATTAAACTCCAAAATTTTGTGAAGTTATTCAATACTATCTGAAGAGATTTCGAGCTTCTCTTAAGTGAATAAGTTGAGGATTCACTTCATTATTAAGTTATTTCAATTTTTCTAGAGATTTTCAGTTCTTTTGAAAGTGATTCAGTACTTGCAGAAGTTATTACAAAATTTCTGGAATGATTCAGAACTTTTCGGAGTGATTAAAAACTTTTCTGAAGTTCTTTAGTACTTTCTGAAATGATTCAGTACTTTCCAAAGTGATCATGAACTTTTCTGAAACGATTCAGTATTTCCGAAGTGATTCCGTCCATATCTGAAGTGATTCAGTACATTCCAAAGTGATTCAATTATTTCCGAAGTGAATTTTTGATTTTTGGTTTTGTTTTTGGCACAAGCCATTTCAAATATAACTTTTTCAATATTTATCCAGAACGTAATTATCAGGGGTTTTTTCAATTTTCCCTCAAACATGTTTACCAGTGGCGCCAGCCATTTAATTTTTTTTTTCCTGAAAATGTTTATCAGGGGCGCAAACCATTTAAAATTTAACAATTTTTTTAATTTCTTGCTGTACTTGTCCAATGGTGGTGACCATTTAAACTATTTTTTTTCCTGAACGTGTATATCGGGGGCGCTTACCTCTTCAAATTTAAATTTTTTTTTATCGATTCAATTCAAGTTTAATATTTTAACACATGAACATGTCAACCAGGAGCGATAGCACTTTTTTCCGTTTTTCCTTGATCATGTTTCCCAGGATCGCGACACATTTTAAATTCAACATTTTTTTCAATTTTTTCGTGGACTTATATACCAAGGGTGCTTGCCATTTTAAATTTAAGATTTTTTTTTTTCAATATATCCCTGATCATGTTTACCAAGGTGCGTGTGGCAGTGGTTATCACGATATCGAGCATGTTGTTTGGTTATGTACCTTACACCGTGTTGCCAGATCTGAGTTATCCACATCCCTCAGGACCCGAGGAAAACAACCCGCGATACCCGTTAGACATGTCTTGGCGAGCCGAGATCTCGACTATTTGAATTTAATATATGTGTTTTTAAAACGGATAGATCTGAGGATTTAGTAGTTAGTGTCATCTTGTGTTCTCCCAAGTTGTTAGCTGCCCATGCTCTCCAAACCTGGTGTTCAAAATCCCTACCCTGCCATCTATTCGTTACAATTTGTTACCCCTTACCTCGAGATAGCCGCGAGTAATCGGCCCCCGCTTTACTAACGTTAGTTTTAAGTAATTTTGTAATCTAATCAATGAATATTGGCTCCGCAAAGCTACAGCTAATGAGCCTGGAAAAATAAACGCATTATAAAAAAAAATGTGCGCAGCCACTAGAAATTTAGAATTTTTCCGATGTTTTCCTAAACTGTATTTCAGGACGCATTGTTAATGCCTATATAGGGGAATTTACGTATTCTCGGCAACCTAAACAGCGATCATCTTTCTATAGTCTTTTTCTCTAAGGAACGCACACATATGCAGTATTGGTTTGTTTACAATCTTTTGCTGCCAGCTGCTCTAACAATTTCAGTCGAAAGAATTATCAAAAACTGTTTTGAAACGCTTTTACAAAGCTCCAATCTTCTCTAGTGAGAGCGACTATTGTGGGCAACATCTTTTTATTCGGCAACCTTTCTATTTGAGCTGCGTGTTAAACGGCTGTGCTTTCATCGGCAACTCGAAATCAGCAGCATTTTGAAGTGCGTGTGTTTCATTTCAAGAAAACCCTGCTAGATTACTTTTTCTCAGTGAAAAAATGTAATCAAATTGAAGTTGAAAGCCTAAAGAAACGTTTGAATGCATTCAGAGAAGTGTTTTCGTAAGAAAATCCAGCGAAATTAGCGTTTTAATTTGGGTTGCCGAAAATAGTCTGTCATGCCGAAGCCGTCATTTCCCCTATATATTTATTTTTTCATAAGAAAATTATCCAGATCTTTATTGTTTTTCAAATTTGGCCTGAACTTGTCTACACACTAAGATTATTTAAACTACATCTGTGAAATTTTACCGAAATCTTAACAGCTGAACGTTCGGGGATTTTTCTCAGTTTTCCTGTAATTTTTCAACGAATATCTGTAAAAAATCACAGAAAATCTGTGAAAAATCACCAAATTCACAGATTTCGTTAAAGTAATCTAAGTGTGTACAAGGGAAGTTATTTTTTTTTCTTTTTTTTTTAACGTCAGCCTAGTACCAATCACCGACGGTGCAATCTAGTGCCAATAACCGACGGCCATCGATTGCCATCCATTGACGGAACCTATTATAGGTTATTAGTCTAGTCGAGAACACCATGAAATCACATTTGAAATTGTCAGTCCGCATCGTGCTCTCTTGCCGTGCGGATCTATTTGCTTTTTGCTTAAGGAAGTGTTACTACTACCTAAAGCTACAACAAATTTAAACAGCACTTTTCAGTGCTCAACCTGTAAAAATTTTCTACCTTGTTCAACTCCTCTTATTCCTCTTCGATCCTTGTTTGGACCCTACCCGAGGTAATCCTTCTTGGATATCGATTTGGAAAATTCCTCTTCGATCCTTCAGATTCTTATAGTAATCTGCTTGGAAGTCGATTTGGATAAAACATTTACTGCCGCCATGGCGCCTAAACGCAAAAGAAAGGGGCAAACTCTTGACCCCCCTTCTGAAGAAATTAATTTGAGTAATCAATTTGATTTGCTCACGGATGATGAGAATGATCCATCATCCAAGAAAAATTCTAGTAAACTTTCCCGGCTTAATGCCAAGAAGGAAAAGATTCCCCCTATTGTGATAACCACTACCGATTTCCATGCTCTTCGCATGGAACTTTTGAATTTCGTGAAAGTTAAGTTTTCACTACAAATTGGACGTCGGGGTGAATGCCGTGTATTGGCTGAAACCTTGGACGGATTTAAATGTCTTCTCAAGTATCTTACTGAGAAGAAGCACAAATTTTTTACTTACGACACCAAAACTGAACGTGTGTTCAAGGTTGTCATGAAAGGACTGCCCAGTGGTGAATCCCTGGATCAGATCAAAGATGAACTGGCAAAATTACTTGGAGTTGTGCCACTCCAAGTAATCAAAATGAAAATGAAATCCCGTCCTGGCGATTCGCGCAACGGGATTTCTAATGATTTTTATTTAGTTCACTTCAAGTCTAGTGAACTAAACAACCTTAAGGCCTTAGAAAAAGCTAGCCTTATGCTCCATGTCCGAGTGAAGTGGGAACACTTCAGGAAGACTGGAGGAAATTTCCAAAACCTCACCCAGTGCCGTAAGTGCCAGGGATGGGGTCACGGGACTAAAAATTGCTACATGCCAGCTAAATGCATGAATTGTGGTGATTCCTCTCACGCAAAGGACGACTGTCCTGTAAAGGAAGATCCTAAGAAATTTAAATGTTCAAATTGTGGTGAAAACCACAAATCCAATTTTTGGGAATGTAAGACTCGCAAAGCGATCCTACAATCTCGTTCTAACCGACAGGTAGGAAACGCTCCACGTTTCCGACCAGGTACAAATTCCTCTGCTGTTAACAACGGTCAGCGAGGAACAAATTCTACATTCGTACCCGTAGGTACAAATATCACCCCTGCTTCAAATGTTTCATCTGTACCTACTCCCCTCGCTGCTAACAATGTTCAGCGAGTTAATGGAGCTACCTATGCTGCTATTGCAGCGGGTAGAAATCAAAATACTAACCAACGTTCTAACGGAAATTTTGACAATTTTGACTTAGGAAGCATTACTGCCCCTAAAATGGAATTTTTACAGAATTCATTAATTGACATGATTTCTGATATGCTTAAATCTAACTCCATGTTTGATGCTATTCAAACTGGAGTAAAATTTGCAAATAATATTGTCATGACTTTAAAATTCAGTAATGGATTTTAAAGCATTAAATATTGTAAATTGGAATGCTCGATCTCTTAAAGATAATGAAGACGAGCTATTTAACTTTTTAAGAGTTCATAACGTGCATATTGCCGTTATAACTGAAACGTTCCTTAAACCTGCCCATAAGGTTAAGAAGGACGCAAATTACTTGATTTATAGAAATGATCGTCTTGATGGACCCTGTGGTGGCGTTGCCATCATTATTCATAGACGAATCAAACATAAAATTCTTTCTTCATTTGAAACCAAAGTTTTTGAAACTTTGGGGGTTTCTGTTGAAACAAAATTTGGACAACTTACGTTTATAGCTGCCTATTTGCCATTCCAATGCGTAGGCCAGCAAAAGAATTTTCTCAAGGGTGACCTCCAGAAACTTACCCGTCATAGGTCTAAATTCTTCATTATTGGTGATTTTAATGCAAAACACCGCTCATGGAATAATGCTCAAAGCAATTCCAATGGTAATATTCTGTTTGATGATTGTTCTGCAGGTTATTACACTATTCAATATCCAAACAGCCCAACATGCTTTTCTTCTGCAAGAAATCCCTCCACTATTGATTTGGTCTTAACTCATTCATGTCAACTTTGTAGCCAATTGGTTACCCATGCTGACTTCGGTTCTGATCACCTTCCAGTAACTTTTGAAATATCCCAAGAAATAATTTGTAATCCCAACAGCTCTACTTTCAATTACCATAGAGCTGATTGGGAGCAGTATCGAACATTTATGGAATATAACTTCGATCCAAACATTCCTTTGCAAACCAAAGATGAAATTAATTATGCTCTTGAATCTCTGACTACTTCTATAGTTGAAGCAAGAGCTGCCTCAGTACCAAAATGCGAGGTTAAATTCGATTCAATTATAATAGACGATGATCTTCAGCTCTTGATCCGTCTTAAAAATGTCCGTAGGAGACAATATCAAAGAACACGCGATCCTGCCATGAAAGTTATCTGGCGGGATTTGCAAAAACAAATTAAAAAGCGATTCTCTGCCCTGAGGAACAAAACTTTTGAAAATAATATTTCTAAATTAGACCCGAGTTCCAAACCCTTTTGGAAACTCACAAAATTTTTGAAAAAACCTCAAAAGCCTATTCCAGCGCTTAAAGAAGGTGGTAAAATTTTGATCACAAATTTGGAAAAAGCTCAGAAACTTGCTAAGCAATTCGAGAGTTCCCATAATTTCAGTTTGGGTCTTACTAGTCCTATTGAGAATCAGGTTGCTCGGGATTTTCTGAATATTTTCTCTCGGGAAAATATTTTTGATGATTCCTGGGGGACTGATTTGGACGAAGTAAGGTCTATAACTAAAAATTTTCAAAATATGAAAGCTCCAGGTGATGATGGAATTTTCTATATCCTCATCAAAAAACTCCCAGAGAGTACCTTGTCTTTCTTGGTAAAATTATTTAACAGATGTTTCCATTTGGCATACTTTCCTGATAAATGGAAAAATGCAAAAGTTGTTCCAATTTTGAAGCCGGATAAAAATCCAGCTGAAGCTTCTAGCTACCGTCCAATAAGTTTGCTTTCTTCAATAAGTAAACTTTTTGAAAAGATAATTTTGAATAGAATGATGCTTCACATCAATACGAACTCAATTTTTGCAGATGAGCAGTTTGGATTTCGCCATGGGCATTCAACTACTCATCAACTCTTAAGAGTTAACCATTTAATTCGTTCAAACAAATCTGAAGGCCACTCAACTGGAGTTGCTCTTCTAGACATAGAAAAAGCATTCGACAGTGTTTGGCATGAAGGTTTGATTGCTAAATTGAAAAAGTTTAATTTTCCACTTTATATTATGAAATGAGTTCAAAATTATTTAACTGACAGAACTCTTCAAGTAAATTATCAAAATTCCAAATCTAATCGACTACCTGTTAGGGCAGGAGTTCCTCAGGGTAGCATTCTTGGGCCTATATTGTATAACATTTTCACTTCGGACCTCCCTGATTTGCCTCAGGGTTGCCACAAATCTTTGTTCGCTGATGACACAGGCATTTCCGCTAAAGGAAGAAGTCTTCGTGTTATTTGCAGCAGACTGCAGAAAAGTTTAGATATTTTCTCTTCTTATTTACAAAAATGGAAGATTTCTCCCAACGCTTCCAAAACTCAACTTATAATATTTCCACATAAGCCTAGAGCTTCGTTTTTGAAACCTAGTAGTAGTCACATAGTCACTATGAACGGAGTTCCAATTTCCTGGTCAAACCAAGTGAAATATCTTGGATTAATACTTGACCAAAAATTAACTTTTAAAGATCACATTGAGGGCATTCAAGCCAAATGTAACAAATATATAAAATGTTTGTATCCTCTTATAAACAGGAAATCCAAACTTTGCCTGACGAATAAACTTCTAATATTTAAACAAGTTTTTAGACCGGCCATGCTTTACGCTGTACCAATATGGTCTAGTTGCTGCACTACCAGGAAAAAAGCACTTCAAAGGATTCAGAACAAAATTCTGAAAATGATTTTGAAGTTGCCTCCCTGGTACAGTACAACCGAAGTACATAGAATTTCGAATGTTGAGACTTTAGCACAAATGTCCAACAAAATAATTAATAATTTCAGGCAAAAATCGTTGCAATCCTCAATTGCAACGATTAATTCCCTTTATACTTCGATAAGATTTAGTTTTAGTGTTTAGTTTTAAGATATCAATTGTTATACTGACATGCAGGTTAAAAAACCTGTTTAAAATACTGAATTGCCAAGACATGAACAATGTAAAAACACTTAGATATATATCATAACAATTAAGGCTGGTAAGTTACTGCAGTAACTGGAGCACCTAGGTTAAAATGAAATGTAATTTATTTTGAATTTGGAACAAATAAAGAGTTAAAAAAAAAAAAAAAAAAAAAAAAACATTTGAAATTGTTCGAACACCCCCAAAATTTAGAGTTATTGTTTAAAAAAAAAGCATTGTTGTGTTATTAGTGATCGCATACTACCGAGAGTAACTCAATCATTTCTCAACCAATTTTTGAAAAGTCAGCTTTTGAAATATATTTGCATTTATGGTGATTTTACTTAAATCCGTATAAAGAAACACCATCTTCAAAGTTGGCGTTGCCAGGTGACTTAGACGTAGACGTAGACGGCATCTTTAATTAGGTGGAATTAAATGGAAGATAATCTTTTCAGGTGTTTTGGAGCAATCCACTAACAACCTAATCTTATTACTTAATTATGATGGCTACCAATTCTTTGGAAATTTTCCTTAATAAAGAGATGGTTAGATACTTCTTCTTTACTTTGCGTACATCTATCGTTATTTGTTAGGGTTAGATTTTGATAAATCTTTAGTGGGAATGACACTGATGAAGACTGCACATTTATGTCAAACTACGTATATTTCATGGAAACCAAAATTAATTTAGTGGAATCAAATGGAAGATAGCCTTTTTTGCAGCTCTAGCAACCCTGTGTAACTATTTCAACTGTTACGATCTACACACTTAAAATAACAAATTTTACACATGTCGGAATCCATTTTTGACATAAAAGATAAGACGTAATCAAACATGTCATATAATATTCAGTGCTCCGAGACTGAAAAGTTCATTGTTCGACGAAAAGTACGTTTGATTGAGTTATATTTCGAGTCGGTTATGACTCAAATTTATGTCAAAATTGACGATCGTATGTGTCACTCTCAGAGCACCTAAATTAACATGTTTATTTCTAAGTGTGAAGGTGTAGTTTTGTTTGCAGGAGTGACTTTTTGTTCGTGGAGTTAAGATATTCGCCCACTTCAATGTTTATTACTTTTTTTCATCAAGAAAACTGAAGAAGTGTTATAAAATGTTGCGAAGAGTTTAGGCTGGTAAGTTGCTTTAAACAATCTTTATTTGGTTAGTTTTTAGTTAATTTTAAAAGTTTATGAAACTGCATACTTTTAGTAAAATAATAATTTATTTGAGTTTCGCGCATAATTTTCAATAAATTTGTATGTTAGTCGTGATATCCAGCAAGGAGATGTTTTTTCCACGATTTTAAATTTAAAAAAAATCATTCTCAGATATGGTAACTGTCATTCTTACCCGTTTCTATTTAGATGCAGCGGAAGAGAAACACGTTGATGTTGTCAAATTAAAGATTTGTATTCATGAGATGAGAAACATTTTTTTATACAACTCATATTATTTGAATACATTGAATATTTTGGTGTATCGTTAGAACTTGAGAATATTTTTACTTCAATTTGGTTGTTCAAAACTTTAATATGATAATGAAATATTCGAGTTACAGGAATTAGTTTCACTGTCTTAAAAATCGGATCAAATTCATTGTCAGCCTTTTTGTATTCTTCCGTAGAAACATAACAAAATGACATTTTTGTTTGAAGATCCTCTATACGGCTATTTGCCCAATCATGCAGTTTTTTTGGGGTTCGTTATAGGGTGCTCGTGTTCCCTAGCTAAACTTGCTCTGGCAGCCATTCTCTTAAGGGTACCTCCAATTGAATCACAAGGACCTTTGCCGTGTTAAGTTGCAAATAAATGCCATTCAATTTATACATTTTGATTATCTTTAAATCCACAAAGCCTAGCAAAGTTTTTAAGGTTTTTGTAATGCGATGCTGCTCCATTTGAAATAAAAATACACCTTTGACCTGTTATTTGCGACTTTAAAAATTTCAATAATTTTGAGATGAATAAGGCCGGAACAAATTTCATGTTTAGTTTTTCTTTTGTCGTCCATGACGACACAGTCGAACATTGTGAGCAGATTCGTATACAGCTTTCGGGACCGCTGCTTTGCCTTCGTGTTTTGTTTGTAATCTCGGTTCGCCACCTTCACCTTCTTAAACGTCGAGAACCCGGCTTGTTTCTTGGCCCGCTGCACAGTATTATGGGAGACATTGAGCTTGCCAGCGACGTCTCGGATGGAGAGGTTAGGATTCCGCTTATATTTCACCGCCACCTTCTTCGTCGCCGCTGTCTCGTCTGGTTTACGATTGCCGCCACTTTCAGGCTTCCTGGCGGTCGACAGACGCTTCCCGAATACTTTTAAAACGTTTGTCACGGTCGATTTGGTCACATCCAGCAATTTTTCCAACTTGGCGTGTGAGACGCTGCTCATTTTTGCTTTGACGTCATTTTGAAAACTGGAGAGCAAACGGTAAAAAACCAATCATAATAACCATTGCATTTTCACTCAACTTCCAAATGCAGCATTTCAGGTTTTTTTTATGCTAAAAAATGCATCAATTTGAAGTTGACCATTTTTTGTGCGTTCCAGACTTGCAATCATAGAAAACACATCTCGGTGCTGGACATGACGACTTACATTGGAAAATGGTATAAAATGTTGAAATTATTATTACTTATTTAATTTAATTATTAATTGGCAATAACTTGAGAACGGCTGGACTTAAGAAAAAAGTTATTGTGTAAAAATTTAATGAAAGTTATACGCAAAACTCAAATAAATAATCATTTTACTAAAAATAATGCAATTTCTTAACTTATTAAATTAGTTTTGAGATAATCAACGTTTTAAGTTTTTTGTTTTAATATTTATTTACTAAGTTTTTTCCCTGCGCTTTGGCCAGGTAGCGTATAGGGCGTCGTTGTGTCAATTTGATCGTGGCACATTTCGAGTATGAGAGATTGATTGCAGTTTGCTCAAAAGTGCCTGAGTAAAATGCAAGTACTTTCGATGATTACCCGTAGTTGTTACAGTGAAGATATACACCCATATTCTCGTTTATGTCTGGACGTGTTTGCCATACAGAACATTTTTATTTGATTTTGTGTGGTGGATGGGTTTCGGGCGTGGGTGATAATATTATTATTATTTTTTTTTTATTATAGTCACTTTAACGCTCTTGGGTCATTCGTGACTTGTCCGGGGGTGAGATTTGAACTCGTGACTTTGGCGTGAGAGGTATGGATGCTAACCACTACGCCGGGGTCGCCCCCCTACGTGATAATATTAAGTTTACGTTACGATAACGTTGAAAAATTGAGAAATGTATCGCTTCAGTTTGAGAAGCACTTCACTTCGCAACCGATGAACCATTCTGACGGCCCACATTGCCGTGCAGGCGCCGTGTGTTGGCAGGGTCCAATATTGGACAGTTTGATGTTTTTAAAGTACCATCAGATAAAACTGTATTTTTGAACTTCATCTCTATGCATTCTTAGGTGTTTCTTAGTAGATTATTATGTTGGTATAAGCTGATTCAAAAAGTAAATGATATTAACATTGAGCTGTCCATAGTTGGGCGTTGTTGAACTTGTGGTACTTGCCCAACATTTCATGTGAGTACCAAAGTAACCATATAATCACAAAATAGCTTTCGGTGTTGGTTGAGAGTGGGACAATGTTACTGAGATATGGTTAGTTGGGTATTCAGATGAAACTATTACTTGGGCTACAAAATGGTGAGTTGACAACCTGGAAGGAGCGGAATACCTAGCCCTGGTCCTCACAAGTTCCTACTTCACGCCTCCTCGAGTCATATTTATGATAACAAAAGACTACCAGCTGAAACATGGACACAGCTGGGTGGCGTAGCCTGGGAAATGTTGCCAGTCCGGCAATAGCAAAGTGAAGAGGTGCGACGCGAACACTGGCGCGGTAACCATAGTACGGTGATAGAGGAAATGCTTCACCAAACCTGAGCGTCTGTTCACCATGGAGGTGCGGCTCAAAACGGCGTCTGTTCTCCATGTTAGGAGCGGCTGATCACCGTCCTAGTGCCAGCGTGGGACTCTAAACAGAGCTGTGCACGATGGTCCCCCGGCGAGACAGGAGGTTGGGGCAGGCCCAACAAGCCGCCCTGAAAAAAAAACAAAGTTGCAAATACCGAAGAAAGAAATACGGATCGAAACAATCGACACAGACCTACGCGACGAAATAAGGACTACGATTGGAAACTCGGAACATGGAACTGCAAATCGCTCGGCTTTCCAGGTTGCGATAGGTTAATCTATGACGAACTTCAACCACGCAACTTCGAAGTCGTAGCACTGCAGGAACTTTGCTGAACGGGACAAAAGGTATGGAAAAGCGGGCATCGAGCGGCTACTTTCTACCATAGCTGTGGCACCACCAACGAGCTAGGAACCGGCTTTGTAGTGCTGGGTAAGATGCGCCAACGCGTGATTGGTTGGCAGCGGATCAACGCGAGGATGTGCAAGTTGAGGATTAAGGGCCGTTTCTTCAACTACAGCATCATCAACGTGCACTGCCCACATGAAGGGAGACCCGACGACGAGAAATAAGCGTTCTATGCGCAGCTGGAGCAGGTGTACGACGGCTTTTCGCAACGGGACGTCAAAATCGTCATCGGCGACATGAACGCTCAGGTAGGACGGGAGGCAATGTATAGACCGGCAATCGGGCCAAACAGCCTGCATGCCGTATCGAACGACAACGGCCAACGATGCGTGAACTTTGCAGCCTCCCGGGGTATGGTAGTTCGAAGTACCTTTTTCCCCCGCAAGGATATCCACAAAGCCACCTGGAGATCACCTGACCAACACACAGAAAACCAAATCGATCACGTTCTAATCGACGGGAAATTCTTCTACGTCCGCACGTACCGCATTGTGAACATAGATTCGGACCACTACCTAGTTGCAGTATGCATACGCTCAAAACTCTCGACGGTGCATAACACACGTCGAAGTCGAATGCCGCGACCCAACATTGAGCAACTACGGGACGCCGGAGTTGCCCAGGACTACGCGCAGCAGCTGGAAGTTGCACTACCCACGGAAGAGCAGCTTGGCGCAGCTTCTCTTGAAGATGGCTGGAGGGACATCTGTTCAGCCATAGGTAGTACTGCTGCAGCGGCACTAGGTACTGCAATCTTGGACCGAAGAAATGACTGGTTTAACGGCGAATGCAAACTGTTAGTAGAGGAGAAGAATGCAGCACGGGCGAGAATGCAGCAACACCGCACGAGATTGAATGTGGAGCGATACAGACAAGCGCGGAACAGACAAAACTCGGTTTTCCGAAGGAAGAAGCGTCAGCAGGAAGACCGAGATCGCGAGGCGATGGAAAATCTGTACCGCGTAAACGACACGCGGAAGTTCTACGAGAAGCTAAATAGTTCGCACAAAGGCTACGTGCCGCAAGCCGATATGTGCAATGGCTTGGACGGTAACCTTCTCACGAACGAGTGTGAGGTGATTGAGAGGTGGAAGCAGTACTATGACGAGCACCTCAACGGTGAAGCAGCAGAAAACGAAGGTGGCACGGCAACAGACCTTGGAGCACGCGCAGAAGACGACAGGCTACCGCCCCCTGATCTTCAAGAAGTTGAGGAGGAGATCGGTTGGCTGAAGAACAACAAAGCACCTGGTGTAGATCAACTACCAAGTGAGCTATTAAAATACGGTGGTGAAGCACTGGCTAGAGCGCTGCACTGGGTACATGCCAAGATTTGGGAGGAGGAGATATTACCGGAGGAGTGGATGGAAGGTGTCGTATGCCCAATCTTCAAAAAGGGCGACAAGTTGGATTGCTGCAACGACCGTGCGATCACACTGCTGAGTGCCGCCTACAAGGTACTCTCCCAAATTCTTTGCCGCCGTCTGTCACCATATGCAAGAGAGTTCGTGAGGCAATACCAGGCGAGATTCATGGGTGCCCGCGCTACCACGGACCAAATTTTCGCGATTCGGCAGGTTCTGGGGGGGAGGGGGAGGGGGTTGTTAAGCGGGAGGGGGTTTTACATGCACGTTTTTTCAAGTCTCATTTCTCATTGTGGTGGATACGCTGTGATCCACCATTAGCCGCTAACCTAGTCCTGCTTGATGCAGGACCTAGTGCCACGCCATCCGAAGCGGTAATGAGCAGTGGCATGAGAGCAGCGCTGATTTATATCTTTTCAGGTTCAAGCAGAATGATGTGCAACCAAGTGGCACAAACGAAGTGACAGACGGAGCGGCTCGAAAACTTTGGTGACTAACCTGCTATTTCAATTTTTCAGTGTACCATATGGCAACACCACTACTACTGGATTGTACCACATGGCAACACTACTACTGGATTGTACTAGCAATTTCACCACATGTATTAGAATGTTTTGGTTCTATCTCTTTCACTCTACTCAAAACTGAAATGCATAAAAAAAATGACAAAATGATACACTCTTTGCACACTGTCAAAGAATCATTGTACACAAAATCAACTTTGTTCAAATCAAAACAAAAAAACTAACCCATCTGGTGGATGATGGCACAAGCTTCCAAGAAAATTCTATTACAGTGAACCACATTATTTTAATAGATTTCTTCACCAGTTAGTCGTCTGTCACTTCGTTTGTGCAAGTGGTATTCGTTTATGATGACTGTGTTTGGGAAAAAGGCTTATTTCATGAAATCAGTGATAAAATTATCATTTGTACATTTTCAAAAGTTTAATTACAGAAAAATTGGAAAAATATTTATTTCAACAGGTTTGTAATGTAATATCCTATCGATTGGCGTATTTGGATTTTAATTTTATCTTTAAATGACAAAACCTAACACTCCTTCACCACACATATTTTTTGATTTGCACCCCAGTATAGTCGACAAAGACGTAGTTCTACGTCAAAACTAATCCTGGTTGTATCTCTTTTTCGTTTGCACGTAACACTGTTTGATATTACTAACCGCACCGAGCCTTCATTCCGGGTGGTGAGCGAACCTGAAGAAGAAGAAGAAGATCATAAGCCCTTTCTCGGAACGAGTGATTTGTTAGTCGACCTGGTCTGCGATTCAAGGTTGGATTCTGTGTTGATAAGTATCACATAACAGGTAAAATAGATAGCATCATCTTTATTGAAATATAAGTATTATTAACAATAATCATAACTAGATGATATGCAAATTGATATTATAGGTACCTGGATCAACGTTATTTAAACGTACGCATTCAATTGCGACGGCATCTAATTCTGCATTTTTTAACCTACCCAACCCTTTTCCTTTCTACAATCCCTGAGCAGCTGGTTCACTATAAGTGTACCTCGCAGAACTTTTTTAACCCCCATGGGTAAAGATGCTGTGTTGCTCACTCCTCTCCCCTTCCCTGGTGTATTATGGATGGTGTGAATATTCACATCGGTGACATGGCCCCTGACCCCCTTGTACATCATAAAATGAAAATGAAAATAAAATATTCATTTACTAAATTTTTTATTTACGTGTATTTTTCCTTAAAGATAATTTAACTATCTACAACTTTATTTCAGATGTCATCTTGATCAGGTCAATAGTTTTTATGTAATGATTTTATGAAAATATACAATTAATTTTTTAATGCACCATTTTCAAAAGTTATATAAATGAAAAATGCAACATGTGTGTAATAATTCATTCAAATCGGAAACACTCATGTCCAACCGGTTTGCGTTTTGGGCTGGAAATGGTAACAGTGTGTTTCGGAATTATATTGTTGCCGGAGGCCAAAGAAAATTATGTTTGAGAGCTATTTATTATGTTTCAAAGCTGAAATGTTACAAAGTTCAGTTTAATATTTTGCAAACTGTATTTGAAATGCAAATCATACACAACAGTGGGTCTTATACACTTAGCATGCATCCAGAAAGTGAGGTTATGTATTTGGGAATTATGTGTCTCACTAAAGTTATTAAAAGTAAATAATTACTTGACAAACAAGCTAATAATCGTTACTCACATATGTTCAAAGTAAGATCATTTATTATGAATTTTTAATAATTTACGTAGAAGAAAAATAATACGAGGTCACACTCAATCAACGCGTTTCTTTTCTTCGTTTTGACAGCTCTACCAGTTGCCAGAAAGCCCTCTAGTTAAAGTATGGATGAAAATCTCTGGTCACGTCTTCCTTCGGAAGGGAGGTGAAGCCGTTGGTCCTGGCCCATGTGTGTTGAATGGGTGCGATATCCTACGCATGTGTGGCAGCTGCCTTCCTGCACATTCGATTGCCGTCAATGGATGGTAATCGATGTCCGTCGGTGATTGGCACTAGATTGCGAAACAGAGACCGACGTTAAATAAAAGAAAGAAATAAGAAGAAGAATAAGAAGAAGAAGAAGAAGAAGAAGAAGAAGAAGAAGAAGAATAAGAAAAGGAAGAAGAAGTATGGATGACTGCATCACAAAACTGGAAAAGCGTTTCCAATCGAGCAAAGCGGTGCATTTTTACGGTTCGATTGGAACAACTTTTGACAGACATCCATACTTTTACTGTTGGGCTTTAGTTGCCGGCGGCTAGAGTGTACTCATTTCCGAGGGGGGCGACACATCTAAATCTCAATTCTTGATGCTCAAGAAATCCCTCACACTAGCGAATCAATCTTCGAAAAATCATCTTTCATTTCTCGCATCTACTTGCATCGTGCTTCATCTTTTTGCAGGAAATCTTCAAAATCGACATAAATCTTCCTTCTATCTACTCAGCGTGCGTGCAGCTAGCCACAGCAAAACACAATCTTTCCTGCATCGTAGATAGAGTCGTCCCTCTCGCTCATTTCCGATTCAGCTGCTGCGGAGACAGATACATTATAACATTTGTACCATCTTCGGGGACGTACAACAAGAAAAAATCAACAGTGAAGGGGTAACTTTATTTCAAGGCATGATTGCGTTTTTCTTGAAGATGATTTTAGAAGTATCAGACTTTTGATATGTCATTAGGAAGCTGGAATTGCCTATAATGGAGCAAAAGCTTAAAACACCGGAGCAAAAGTTCAAGTCGTGTCCCAAATCCATGTAATAATTCATAGATGTATAAAACGGATTTATTTACTCTAAACAATCATAAATGGAGCAATCCTTCTTTTTAGTGAATTACGTTGTTCGCCAAGTTTTGACAATATCTGGTCACAAACTTGTGGTTTCTTTATGTCCCTCACACCACCATCTTCTTCTTTATCTTCTTCGCATTTCAAGCTTATTGCATATCGCATCATTAGTTTATTGCGTGCTCTCAACTTAGTGTTCTAGATGCACTTCCACAGTTATTAATTGAGAGCTTTCGATGCCTGTACCATTTTTGCAATCATACTTCTATGCCCAGGGAAGTCGAGAAATTTTCCAACCCGAAAAATTCCTAGACCGAACCGGGAATCGAACCCAGCCACCTCCAGCATGGTCTTGTTTTGTAGCTGCACCTTTACCGACTGAGCTAAGGGAGGCCCCCTCACACCACAATGGGATATTTAAAAAGATTTGTAGTTGCAAAACTTTTCAAAAATGGCCAATAATTTTGCGAAACTTTTGCCTTTATACTGAATTGAACTTTTGCCAAACCTGTGGGACAAAAGATCTTTTTGAACACTCTTCAAAGTTCTGTTTGAGAAAATTGTAAACCTTTGATAAAGGATCCCGTGTATGGATTTAGTTTGATTGCAAATGCTTGGAGTTTTGAGTAATTTTAATTCTTTCAACTAAGAACGAACTTTTGCTCCAGCTTACTCTACAGTCCTAGTCAATTCCTAAGAAAAATACTCGATAGCAACAATGCTACATGCTTCAGTTTGGCAGCATATGGCCAAAATTGTGCAAAAACAACCTAAATTCTTAAAGTGTGCGGTACTTTAAAATCGTGACGTGTTAGGGTCTTAGTCTAGATTTCCAACTGAAATTCGATAATTTTTAGAAATGACGAGTTAGACATGTCAGGTCCCATCCAGAACCATTTTTACTGAAAAACAAAATTCTTTCCGAAGGATGGTTAGCGCTGCGTTCCGAAATCTTTAAAAAAAAATCCCAATTTCCAAGGCGCCCACCAGCAATGGCAAGTTGTTGGCTGTGGTTTTGACAGCAATTGTTTTCCCCGTCTGTCGGATGGCAGCGTTCCATTTACTCGCTGTCAATGTTTGTCAGGCTCTGTGCACTTGTTAACGTCTTGTACTCTCATATTTTCCACCACATGATTACGACAGCTGCTTCGAGCGCGCAAAACACGCATCCAAGTCCTATACCGTCCATTGTGTCGAGAAAGAGGGAAAAATCAACGGCAATGCGACTCTCCCTCTTTCTCTTTTTCTCTCAATGTGCGGAAAAATGCTGCATTTTCATTTCACCATTCTATTGTCATTCCAAATTATAGCATGTCAGCAGCACTGCAGTCGGGAAAAATGATGAGAGAAAATAAGTCTACCACCGCGTCTACCATAGAGTCGCTGTCGTCGTCAGTGGCACCTCACCCACGAGGAAAGGATGGAAACGACGGAAGGATAGCCGTCGCTCAAGGGCGTTAGGGAGGAAAATAATTTAGCTACAAGAGCAGGGGCTTCCACTCACAGGAACAAAACATGACAGCGCGACGAAGTAAGCATAAGGAACAGAAAGGGAAGGAAAATTACACTGTGAATGAATGGAAAAGGACATGTAGACAGCTAGGAATGAAGCTGGGAAGAGAGAGAGAAAATTTGCTAAAGGAATAAAAAGTAGCACAACGTAAAACGATTACAAGAAAAGAAATGCCATGACAGCTTCTGGTTAAACGTAATATGTTTATAAAGGGAAACCGAAGAATGGAAAACACTTCCCACCATCTACCGTCATGACGACTACCTACCACTATGCTATGCACATCCTGTGATGGCGGAATCATCGTCGTCAGTGCGATGCGAGAATGGTACCATCTACAAGTGACGAGCGAGCTTGCCGGTTGGATTTGGTGAAAGCGCTGCAAGGAAAATTCATTTTGAGGGTGCATCGCGGAATTTCATTTATAATTTGTTTTGAGCTTTCATTCCACGTTGAGATGAATGCAAGTGACACATAATTTATTCAGCATATTAAAATCTTCATGATTTGCTTGGTAAAATAGCTGCATGAACACTAAGGGTAGCTAACTGTGTTGATTTCGAATTCAGAATGTCTTTGGCAAAAAATCTCACTGTCATCGTGCGTTGAATTCCGGACAGTACCTTCCAATATTCGAACACTCCATCTTGTAATATTTCAACATCTTTGGATTGGGAAACTCAGTAATGTTTTGACCTCGCTAAACCAGGAAATTGCTTATCTAATTCAAATCTTTTTGAGACCCAAATAGGAAGGCAGTGTCCCTCACTTACCTCCGAATATAGTTTGATTACTTGCCATGAGTAAAATTCACAATTCGCAGAAGGTAGACCAACTCTGTTTAGATTACAAATAAAATAAATGATTACAAATAAAATAAACGTAACCTCCGGGTACGTTCGAAACTTGTCACCAAAGTTGGTAGGTCAGATGTAACATTCCTGAATTACGCCGATCTACCTCTGAACACGGTTCCCATGAAGAACCGTGTCAACCCTAACAATGTCTCTTTGCTTGCATAGATAACCATGGCATCACGATAGGCGACAACATACAACGATTAGAAATAGCGGACCGGAGGGGAGACCCAACAAATCGGATAAAAACGGAGAAAAAAAAAAACAGAAAAAAAAATTGAGAATGACGGCAAGAGAAAACGAAGGAGCAAACGTGTTCGCAAGGAGTGGAATGTTGCAGACAGCACCAGTGTCGAACCTGGTGGCCACAGCTAGTTCCAGCAGTAACAAACACCAAGCAGAGCAGCAAGTACTCCAAGGAGAGCTAAGTCGTGTGATGATCCATTTGTTTTATTTCCATAGAACTTATTTGGAAGGCTCAATGTCTCTTGGAGCAAAACGGAGCCGAGAATTTTTTTTTAGTACAATTCTTGAGATCTTGATTTTTCTTCTCCAATCCATATTTTTTCTCCATCGCTTGGTATGCCGCCAGATCCACCCAATATTCTGCCGTCAGTTTGGTTTCAGACTGTTGGCATCACGCCAATTTTCACTATCTTTTAATCTAGCACCTCTACCCTTTCTTCTGTTTCCTGACTGCTGCTGTCCAACAATGCATATCCAGCCACTACACCAGCGTTCGAACTGCTGCCACTTTCGTCATTTTTTCAAACTGCAGCTGCTGTTTTTGATCCTCGATCGATTGAGACAGGAACTCATCCGGTGTCCTTCCGCTTTGCATAGAAAGCATTTGTTCTTGTTTCTGAAATAGAATATGTTCCCCTTCCTATTAAGGAAACTTTATATTGCATAAAGAGCAATATAGTATGGCTTGCTGGTTACTTGTGAATTAATTTTCGATGGTTTGTTATATGCAACCAGATTAAATGCATTCGTGTGAGTCTTATAACACCGCTTACGACATACGACATTGAATGTACTTTTTCTTTCCTTTGGTTTGTTTTCCATGCTGAGCACCGATGCTACCGACGCCAGGGAGACAGCTCCCACACCGAACCCTACCCATCGACCCATCAACTCATGAACCGGGGACCAACGGCTTTACTTCCCTTCCGAAGGGAGGCGTGATCAGAGATGTTATACCTCAGAACATCCCCACGGCGCCGACTGGAATTGAACCCAGGTCTGCTGAGGTGAGAGGTAATCACGCTTACCACTACACCACCGGCGCCGCTATTAAATTTATTTAAGACAAATAAATAAATTGTTAAACATCTTAAATGTTTTTGACGTAGACTACGTCTTACGGGAAGGTACTGGGGGTAAATCGTAAATCTAAAATTGCGACCGTCACGAAAAGGTGTAATTTTTTGAACGCTATAAACTTTGTCATTTATATATGAAATTAAAATCCGAATACACCAATCGATAGGAAATACCTTTCGTAAGCTGTTTCAATAAACCTTTTTTCAATTTTTAATAAAACTGTTTTAGAAATGGACAAATAAAAAGTGATAATTTTATCACTGTTTTCATGAAATAAATGTCCTCCCCAAACCCAGTCCTCATAATCAAGTAGAATTTGGTTGCACATCGTGCTGCTTGAATCAGAAAAGTTATAAAACAGCGCTGCTAATGTGCCTCAACTCATTTTCGCTTCGGACGGCGGGTAAACAGGTAGCAGCAGCAGTAGCAGCAGTAGGAAGGCGGTTCCTGTCAAGCGCGTAGAGTTCGAGTTTTCCACCTCGAACTTTACGCGTCGTTTCCGTCGAGATCATTGGCTGCTGGTAGTGGCGTCGCCTCGATGGCGCAAGCGCTCCTTGCCTGAATGATAACTACAAATCTCGATTACTTTTCGGAAGGACATATCAGCTTTTGTAAACAACGCATTTCACCGTCGGTTTGGCATAACCAATAGCTCGCTCCACATACTAACACTGCTAACAGGTTGGGAAAATTTTCCCCTATCTGATGGTAATACTAGCATGCGGGGGCGAGTTACCAGTTACGCCAAATCGACGATCAAATGCGTTGTTTACAAAAGCTGATACGTTCCTTCGAAAAAGTAATCGAGAAATACTTCTTGGGACTTGGGATGTGTACCAATTTCCGAGTTAAATTTAACTCGTGGTTAAACGTGACATTTCGTAAGTTATTTTCAATGTTCGATAATGCCGGAAATTGATCAGTTTTCAAACAACACTCAGCCACGGTTACCAAAAATTAACTTCTAGTTGGTCCGAAATAACCACGCTCGTATAGCAGGGTTATTCGATAACTCATCTGTCACTTTTCACCACGAGTTAAATTCCAAGGGGGGGGGGGGGGAGTGGCTGTCAAATACGAACAATCGTCGCCTACCTTGCATAACAGGTCCCAAAAGTAAACAAGCCATAAGGATCCTACAGCGTTTGTTTACGTTTGGAACCAGTTTCATACAAGAATGATCAGTAGGCTGATTTGACAACACGTTGCCCCCCACCCATTTAAATTCAACTCACCCATTGCGACACAGCCTTGGAAGTCAAATTAGGGTCATCCATAAATTACGTATATTTTTGACTAATTAATACACCTAATACATGGCCGGTCCCAACTTCTGAAACCCCTCTCCTCCCTCAACTACTACGTTATTTATGAAAGTTTCCTAATCATTGGGCAACACTGAAAGACAGCAGCACACACCACACAAAATGGGTTGGACATTTATGCGAAAGTTCGGTATTGATAGTCAATATTTCGCGATCAGAACATTTTAGCTTGAAATCCCTCCATTTAATTCTCGGTACATCTTTAATCTATTGATGGAATTAAAAAAAAATATCTTAATATGGTTTTTTTTTTAGATTTCGTCGGTTTGATGAACGCACATTCAATATTTTGCATAAGAAAAAGGGAACGGGGTGTTTCTGTGGTGATAAGAATGATAAATGTGATAAATTATCACACGGTACCTCTATTTATGCTTTTAGGCTACGAAAGTTCCTCCTACGTGGAAAATTATGCTATAGAACGGTTTATACAACCAGAGTTTTTTTTTTGCATAATTCTTGAAGTAGGAGGGACTTGCAATGCTTATCTTTTAGCATAAATAGAGGTACCGTCGAGTTTATTTTCAGTGCTAGGTTCTGAAATTCGACAGTGAGCGTTCAAAAGGGCCAACTTGTAATGTTCGATTCTACAGCTAAGCGAAACAATTCAAGCTGAACATTGCATTAGGTCCTAAGTAACACTGACAAGATTCTCTTCGTCGACTTTCTCCTTGAATCCACTCGGCCCAGGAATTTTCAGCACACATATCGATAAAAGAAGTTTTTATCTAGCATCTAATACGACAAACACAACAAGAAACGATCCTGTGCTCAAGTTAGTAAGGCTGTGTTCCAGTTGGTGAATTTTTACTTAAATTTGACAGATGGAAAACTTTCAAATAGACCTGCTATTTTTTTTTCTTTGGTTTGTTTTCCGTCGATCTTGTTTTCCGTGCTGAGCACCAATGCTACCGACGCCAGGGAGGCAGCTCCCACACCTGGACTCTACCTATCGACCCATCAACTCATGAACCGGGGACCAACGGCTTTACTTCCCTTCCGAAGGAAGGCGGGATCAGAGATGTTATGCCTCAGAACATCCCGGCGGCGCCGACTGGGATTGAACCCAGGCCTGCTGGAGTGAGAAGTAATCACGCTTACCACTACACCACCAGCGCCGCTAAACCTGCTATTCCAGCAGACTTATTTCTGACAGACAAGGATCAATTTGACAGACGCTTTCTCGAAAATCGGCCGATCTACAACAGAGGGATTTTCGAACATCTTAATTTATTTTCGAAGTGTTAAATCTAAGTGAAAATTTTCCAAATGGAACACAGCCTTAGTAATTTTATTATTTGTTCAATCGGTAGATAAAAGATGTACCGAGAACTTATTGGAGGGATTCATGACTAATTGATATCATCTCGATCAACTATGTAATGTTGCATAACATTGATGCAAATTGTGCACTCCGTTTTTGTGTGTGCATTTATTTTTAGCGTTTTGAAGTTGAATCGCTGAGGATCAATCTCATTACCATAGAAAAATGTCAAAAGTACAGATATCAGCTCTCACAAAACTTATAACAAAGAAACTGGAACTTCACGTTTGTTGCAGTCCAGTACACAAGGAGTTTCAATTTCATGAGTGATGTCACAACCGTCCAAGATTTATGTCCTATAAATCTTGAAGTGATAGGGAATATCAGCCATCATGACGGTCATTGTTGGATGTTTCATTGAATCACCTGAAGAAAGCCATACTCATATCTGATTGTAATTTAGGAACCAAATGAAATAGAATATGTATTCGCACTTTTATGAGGTCCTGAATTTAACCAAGTTTTACTAAGTAGGAAATCCAAAATATGTATGTAGGACCGAAATCATAGGTTACTTCTACTGTATTTTAAATCAATATCTAGAAAAAATGCACGAGAATTTCACTACACAGCTTAACGTAGTCTACGTCAACCCTGCGGTCGTGTCTTGTACACAACCCCACTAACTGTTTTTTTTTTATAAAATATGAAACTGTTTTGGTCCCGGGAGATGCTCTGCCATTCCAGACGGGGAACAGCCAAAGTCCCTAGCTGCTGGTCTAAAGCCACGACAGCTGTCTGGGGTGGGCACAAATGACCTCTTTTCCTGCCGGGTCTCAGGGCGTTGGTGAGCAGTTGGGGAGAGTTTTCAGTATGGTGGGTCCTAAACAACGAAATATGGGTTAACTTACGGTACAACTTTATTGACTCTAGCGGTGGCGTCAAGAGGGCTGAGTTGGTTGTGGTGTGAACGAGAACGATTTGGTAGGTGGGTAGCGCTGGGCTGGGTGGTCGGCAGCGGTAACCCGTACGGTAGATTTGTCTCGGCTTGTTTGGACCCTCAGTCGTGTGCCCACGACGTCGACGGGGAATATCAATCAGGCACCGATGATTTGACGGTAGATTGCCAGGCGGCCGGGACGGTTTATCTACCTGCCGATGGCCATGCAGGCGTTCGTTCGCTTCAATACCTGACCCTCAGTCGTGTGCCAACAACGTCGCTGGGTGAACCCTGGACCCCGTGGTATTGCCGGCAAGCAGCGACGGATTGTCCAACTGTCGGGAACTGGAAACGGTTCTCTAGAGGCGACGTACTGGCTCGACCCTCGGCCGTAGGCCTACGACTTTGCTGGGCTACGATGTAGCACGTGGTCTCGTAGACCCTACGGGCTGAAAGGTACCCGGTTGGGCAAACCGGTGACCTGGACCGGTCGTGCCACAGGTACGAGTCTGCTCTGATTCACCAGCGAGCTTTCCGCTATCTCGCACTGTCACCAACGGCTTATCTCATCCGAAAAAAACTCGCGGATCACTCTCGACAATCACTTCCGAATTCCCGAACGGTGGTTTCCACTTTTTTTCGTAATGAGGTTGGCACATTGAATGATCCAATCATCCTTCCACCCACCCATCATCTTCTCCTCTAGTTCAATCCCTTCTCCATTTTTTCCCTTGCTCCAGTTCCGCCCACGATCGACACCAGCTTCACTACGTTGCTAATTTTCCCCACCAGTAAACGCTTCTTTACGCATTACGCATTTATTCAAATGTACCGTTGGCTATCTACAATTTGATCGTCCTACAATACCATACCATATGCAAAACTAAATTATGTTACCGTTGGGTAACAAACAGCTTTTTTTTTGCAATATATTTACCAATAGCACATTTAAAAAAATACACTTTTATGAGTATTTATTCCAAAATCCAAAATATATGCTTTTAATATTTATTTAAAAAAAAGCACGTCTATATCCAGTATGTGAGGAAAATCGGGCAATATGGACAATTGCAGACGTATATCTAAGATGATACCTTCTCTATTCGATTTCCCAGACATGTTAACAATCGTGCAGTGCATTTTAGTTCACTCTTTTTGGCACCTACTCTGTGTAGCATCCTGAGAAGTTACTTCCAGAGCCGGTGTCTGGTCTACGAGACAGACCTGGGACAGAAATTGATTAGAAACACTGCGGGAATTAAATAAGGCTCCATCCTTGGTCCAACGCTCTGGAACGGGATGTACATCGTCATTTTGACGGTAACAGACGAGACGCTGGAAAAGGGGGACCACCACAAAACGGAAGCACTATTGGTCAGTAACTGCAAAGCAGTGCAGTGGGCAGAAATCACCATCGAGGAGCATGCCATAGCCTCGAAGACCGTGTTGAAATAACTCCGAGTGATGATCGATGGGCGGCTAAATTTCAACAACCACGTCTTATACGCCTGTGAGAAGGTGGCGAAGGCCATCAACGCGGTAGCAACAATCATGCCGAACAACTTTGGACCTAGAACGTAGTAAGAGGCATTTTCTGGCTAGTGTATCTACGTCGATATTGAGATACGGAGATCCAGCCTGGGTTGCAGAACTGGAAACCAAGCAGAATCGAAAGAAGCTGAACAATACGATCCGGTTCATGGCCATGCGAGTAGTGAGTGCGTGCAGAACCAACTTGTCAGAAGCAATGCGTTATCGCCATGATGGAGGACAGCGTAGAGAAACCAGAGGAGAACGGAAATTGGATAGAGCGGAGTCGTTGGCCAAGTGACAGCAGGAGTGGGACGCGGTGGAGATCGGTAGATAAAAATACAGGCTAATACCAATTCTTTCGACCTGGGTGAACAGGAAGCATGATGAAAAACAATTCCTATCTGGTCACGGTTGCGTCAGAAAACGCCTGCATCACTTCTCACATGCAACGTCACCCCTCTGTCCGGAGTGTGGCAACGTGGACGAACCGCCGGAGCACGTGGTCTTCGACTGTGAAAGATTACAGATGATGCAAAGGGAGATGCCGTTACGGGCAAAAATGTTGTCAATACTCAAAAGTATTGACAATCATATTGATGCAAATATTGACGACAAAAATATTAACGCAACATCAGAAAAGTTTGATTTCATGTTTCAATATTTTCCCTCATTTTGTCCTTCTGTTTGACTAAAGCAGCAGATGGTGCCTGTTTCTTGGCATCTTTTGTCAAAGTGGTTGTGATTTGTCTCGGAATATTCCATCGGATACATCAATGTTAGTGAGGAGTGACCCTGTATTGATGAACCCCCGAAAATATTTTAGAAAGTAATGACATGGAAATATTTAAGTTAACATTGACAAAATTTCTGTCGTGTTGGGTTAAATTCAATGCAGAGAATTTCATCGATTAAATGTGGGCACCTGTATTGATATTGGCAAGTCGGAAAATACTGTCGGAGCTGCAAAATAAATAGAGAGAGAGGCAGCGATCTAGCAACGCGAGTTTGCGCTGAGCGTGTAAGAAGTACATGAACACAGATATATGGTTAACAGTTTAGTTTAGAATTCACTCACCAGGCAACGCTAATATATTTATAAATCATAATGCTTGCTTACACACTTAGATTTTTATTTACAGGAATCAGTATTTTTAATGGATTTTTGAATTTCTGAAAAACTCGGTTAAAATTCAAATGACTGTTATTCGTTTCAAAAATTTCAGGATGACAAAACTTAGACGGTCTGATTCATTGAACATTCTTAATTTGTTCTTTCTTATGGCCTTTAGGGCTGTTGTTGTTTATTGATTTCTTTGATAAAGCTCAATCGAATTAACTTTACAGAGCCGAGGATTCTTGTTCACTATACAAAAACATCTTAAAACTAGAGTCAAAAGGTACAACATAGCCTCCTCCATCAGAAAAGGATCAGTTCCCAGTGGTTGCATTGTATGGCAGTATTGCCAACGGGGGGCAGAGCGCTTCCATTGTAGCAATGGACGCAAAACCTGGTCATCACTCAAATATCATCACGAAATGGCTGCTTTTCAAAGTCGACGACGCATAGACCGAAAGAACTGCTGATGAAGAACAATGAGGAGGACCACACAATGGTTGCTGCAGACGATCGCGTGACACGCATCGAAAGTGGCTTGCATCTTTCGACAGCCGAGTGAAAACTGGCTATTTTGGTACAACTGAAATTTATACAGTGTATCTCAAAATTGAGCGTATAGCTGTCGGTACATTTCAGAAAGCACAACTTTAAAAGATAGATTTCTAAATTTCCAGCTGCTGGCTCATTAACCATATATTGGCCATCGCTATAGTATTGCGCTTATTTGGATGACTGTGTAAGAAGTTAGAGCTATTTTAGAAAAAAAAATAGATTTCCTAACCAAATCACATTTTCTTGAAATACAATTTGGCAAACATATTGAAATTTTATTCATCTGTAGTCATAATAACGAACTTTAACTAAAATCCGCCTATTAAGTTGAAAATCAACGTTTTTACTGAAATTACTGAAACTTCATACACACTCTGCCAATAAAGTCCAAAGCTTTACCACGAAATCAATAAATAGTTGTTCAACCACCAACCAAGATTTAAAAAATCTATCTACTAACAATCTTTCAAAAATTGCTCATTCAGGTGTACGCTCAATTTTGAGATACACTGTACATCACAATAATGTTTGCAAAATTTAAGCAGTCCGATATGTCCGTGAGGGCCTCTCTTAGCTCAGTCGGTAAAGGTGCAGCTACAAAGGAAGACCATGCTGTAGGTGGCTGGGTTTGATTCCCGGTCCGGTCTAATTTCAATCCGTTCTAGATTGTACTTGTCTCACAATTATACTACGAGATGAACTAGCCAACGAGCTAAAAATCTAGCTAATAAAGCATCAAGAATAAACAAAAAATACTAATGCAAAAATGGTACAAGCTCCGAAAGCTCTCAATTAATATCTGTGGATGTGCACTAAGAACACTAAGTTGAGAGCACGCAATAAGCTAATATGTGATAAGAAATAAGCTTTAAATGCGAAGAAGAAGAAGAAAAAGAAGACGAAGAAGAAGAAGAAGAAGAATAATTAGTGTTCGTGTGGACATGTACAGAGCGTTTCAATTGTGAGTTTCAAGTACGTAGTTTCAATTGTATTGTTTTCTAATCAGAGTCTTGCTAATCCATGCGTGAGTGTGATGATTACAAAGTTTACTTTCTTAATATTAACATATTAAGAACTAAGATCAACTAATATTAACATGAGATTTAGTGTGGATTGTATTAGCTAGAGACAGTTATGAAGAGGACATAATAGATATTTTAGAGTACGGCAGAATGAAAATGTGAATAGAAGTTGAAAATTGAGCGTCGTTCAAATGGTACCCACTAAATTTTCAACTATTATGTATTCTTATTTTCATAATGCCATTCAAGACAACTTACACAAATGTGTATGATATATATGCACCTAGTTAATTTGTTATTAAACCGAATGTTAAAACTTGTCTTATAAATTCCATCTTGATCGCACACTTATCACAGTTATGGTTTTAGTATACAATTTAACCTTCATTATTAACCTTCCCCTGCACCGTTTTTACGTAGAGGAGGAGTCGAAACCATCCTGAAATGCTTTTGATTTCCACTCATAAACCATATCAAAATAATACTGGAGATATTTACACTCTCATAATAGCTTTAACATCCATAAAAGCCATTACGAACAACATATTCATAATCATAAGTTTTGATAAAGAAAGAATTTTATCGTTTAATAAAAAGTCCTTTATGTGATCGGGTCATAGGGTTTCTGCATCGAGAGCCCAGGCCAGGATCGAGTCAAGGCATTTCATAACCTATCATATTGAAAATGGGACTACCTTTTTCTCGGTTTTCCCTTCTTCCTTATGTGCCCAGCTGCCCTGGTGGAATGTCTATATCTGTGGCAAGAATGTGTATGAAATAGGAGGGAAATCCTTTCGGTTCACTCTTGCAGCATCCAAAAGCTCTTGGCATCGTCATTGCTTTAATCTTTTACGACATCGGCCGTTATGCTTTGGGCTTGGGACTCAAAGGGCCAGGCACCGATTTTCGACTGTGGCACAACAAATATTTAATGGCAAAAGGAAGACAGACACAATTCACTCTCATCCTCGGAAGCACTTACATACAGGCTTCTGCATGAATTCCTGACATCGTGTGTACAACAGGCTATTCGTGAGCTAATGCAGAGGAGAGTAAGATTGTGTAAATTACTCTTTTTCTACATATGAGGTCGTAACATTTCATAGCGGCTACGTGATTATCGAAAAGGTGCAGAGCAGGTTCGGCAATAATCGTAGTACTTACACAATTTTGATCGATTTATTACCATTATGTGGTGCAACGTTTACCGAAATCCGATATTCAAAACATTTAACTACATACCGTAATCCGGGGTAAAATTGATTGCCAGGGTGAAATTTATCATTCTGGATTGCGTATTTCGTTGTCACGTAGAAAATTTTCGGTGAAACATATCAAGAGAAATCTTAATAGCATTTCATCACGAGACTCCAATTACTACTCAGACGAGTTTCTCATAACAAAATGAGACGCCTTTGGCTAGAAGTTTCTATAACATAGAAAATAAAACTTATAACAAAAAAGTAGATTTTACAGCTAAAGTATTTTTTTTTTTAAATTGACGTTCAAAAGCATTTAATATTAGCATAACGGTAAAATGCCTGCAATATGAGAAATCAAGGGTTTTCTGTGAAATTAGGTGTTTTTTAATACATTGCTTACATTTAGGCGCAAATGCGCTTATTAAGATCTATTTTTTGTCATTTATGCTGAAAATACATTTCACACAATTATTTGAGCATCGGATTCGGATTCAGGGATCCCAAATTTAATAAGAACAGTTGTTAGAAATTAACTTGAAAGTCTTTGAGGTATTGATCAGTTGAGTTCTTAAGTTTTGAAAAATGTATCGCTTTTTATACATCATCTGAAAGAGCTTCGTTTTCGGAGCACGATATTTTTTTCGAACCCACACACATTCATCTCGATTTTTAAATCGAGATTTAAAGCAAAATAATAACTTCACTGTTTGACACTAAACTAACAAACTGACAACTCGCTCCCATACAAAGTGACACCGACGGGCGCTAATAAGGCCGGAACAAATCACAAGTTTTTCTTTTGTCACTCGATGCTCGCACCAGTTGAGGGGGGGAGGGGGCTGGGGGGATAAAAATAAACCAAAAAAATAAACTTTTAAAATTCGTTTTACATTTTTATACTTCCTTGAAGCCGTGATTTTTGACACTAATGCCACAAATGTTGACTTTATTATGTGTAACACTCGAGTTATCAACAAGACATTTCACGCATAAGTTTTTGTATCCTTTCAAGGCAGAACACTGGTAATAATGTGGATGAATAGGACCAAAGCAATTGATTTTTGGGTATTGATAAATTCCGGATAAACCATCAAGCGGAATACCACAAACGTACTGTTCTTATGAAAAAAAACGTTCTGTTTTCGATACTTCCTCCCTATCCAAATATAACACAGTTTTCTCAACAATTGTTCGTGCTTCAAAAAATCTAACTATACGTATGGATTCAGGAAGGTCTATTCAGCAAAATCCAAGCGTATTATTTAAAAAAAATTGTAGTTTTGTCAATTTAAACCTAGCTTTGGGTGTGCTTAAAAAAATAATCATCACATATGAATTCAACAAGGTCAACTCTATAAAATCTTAGCTTTATTTTCAAAGGATCACAATCCAACTAAGCAGAAAAGGAAAACCAAAAATAAACCTTTTCGAACTACAAACCCGGTTCAACCTTCACGTATGAATTCAGCAAAGTCCATTCTAAAAAATACAAGCCTATTTTTCAAAAATATGAGCCAAAATGCAATTTGGCAGAACCGAAAAACCAAATTTCTATGGAAATACGGATGGATTCAGCAATTCGGTAAAATCCACTCCTATTTTTCAAAGGAAGGAGCTGATATTCCACTTGGCTTCCAACTTTCTATAAAAATACGTACTTTTGAGAATTCAATTCCAGTTATCTAAAAAATTGTGCATGCTTCAAAAAATTTACCATCACGTATGGATTCGGCAAAGTCCATTCTATAAAATTCAAGTCTATTTTCAAAGATCGGAGCCGAAATTCAACTTGGCAAAACAGAAAATCAAAATTTTTATGAAAATACGTACTTTAGTAAATTGAAACTCGGTATTCTCAAAAATTGAAGAAATTCAACCCTCACGTATGGATTAAGTAACTTCTATTAAAATACAAGCCTATTTTTCAAAGATAGAAGCCTAAATTTAATTCGGAAAAACAGAAAAATTAATTTTCTATGAAAATACCATCTTTTGTGAATATTAACCAGGTTAGTCCCTCCGGTATTCAGCAAGTTCCATTCTATAAAATCCAAGCACAAATTTCAAAAGATTGAACCGAAATCCAACCTGGCTTCAAAAAAATCTACCATCACGTATGAACTGAGGTCTATTCCATAACATCCAAGCCATTTTTTTAAATGACGGAGTCAAAATTCAAAGGATGTGAATCTCACAAAAACGAGGAATTAGATCTCCTAAGGGAGCGGAATCTACGGAAAATTTAAGCTCAAAAAGTTGTCGGTTCACTTCGGAAAACTTTCTACACTTTCACTAAGCAAGATTGTGTCCTTGCCAAATGCCAAAGCAGTTAACAAAAATCTGGAGCTCACTTAGGAAAATATCAAACCCGTTCTGAATAGTTTGGTTTCAGTTCGGAAAAAGTTGAATCAATGCAGGAAACCTTGGATTCATTTAGGAAAAGGATTAATCAGCTAATGTTGCATCACTTCAGAAAATGCGAAACCAATTCTTTAAAGATTGGATTTGGAATATGTTGAATCACTTCAGGAAAGTTTTGATAACTTTAAAAAGGATTGAATAACATAACAGAAAAGTTAAGACCCAGTTAGAAAAATATTGAAGACTTATTCGAAAGTTTGAACTCACTTCAAAAAAGTTCAGACTCAGTTTTGAATCTGCTTTGAAAAGTGTCACCTCAGTTAGGAATTTCCTGAATCGTTTCTGATTTGATCTCACTTCTAAAAATTTTAAACCAATTTTGAAAAGATTGGATTTAGCTTGGAAATTGTTGAATCACTGTAGAAAAGAAGTGAATCATTAAGTATCATTGCAGAAGGCTTGTAAGTTAAGAAATGTAGATCGAATGCAAAAATCTGGCGACTACGGTGGGCTGGGCACATCGTAATAATGTCGGATAACGACCCACTGAAAATGGTTCTTTGTAGTGATCCGACTGGGTCAAGACGAAGATGTGCGCAACGAACAAGAGGGATCGATCAGATTGAAGGTGGCTTACTTAGTGAGTTGCCAAACAAGATTAGGAATGATGTTCGATAAAATCCGCTTTTAACAAATGAAACCGGCTGATCCGATTTCAAGGACCTGTCATGCCGTACTGGTAAAATACCAATTTATGTGAAAATTCTTTAAAAGAACAAGGCGATGCAACAACAACAACAACAACAACAACAACATAATAAAATCTAGCAAAGGGAGTGTCCATACCCAAATGAATTTGCGAAAAATAAATATACACTGAAAGTTTTATTTTATTTCCCCCTTGGTGATATTCCAAAGTTTTGATTGGGTGGGGGTTGACAAAAGAAAAACTTGATATTTGTTCCGGCCTAAGGTGATTTTTGCAAATGTAATCGTACTTATTTAAAATAGTTCCAGGTAAGAAAATTGTTGAAATTTTGGGTTTGGGTTCCATTTTAAAAGCAGATTACGAATATGCATTTACCTCAATACCTCAAATTTGAGATTTCAAAATGTCCTAAAAATAAACGATACTCTCAATATAATAAGTGATAACGCAGAACGACAGAGACCTCATAGCAACTTATTTTAATACCATTGTTTTATCAATTTCGTTTAATGTAGAAATTCATTTCTATATTTACATTATTAGAGGAAGTTAAAGTTTAAAATATTGGGAAAAAACATAAAAATCCAATTAAATATTTTTTTTTATGAGATTCATGAAAAAAATATACATGTGAATTTTTTTTCTATCTTATAATGAAAAAAAAAACCTCAGTTTTCCATGTTTTGGGAAATTGGAAAAATTTGATATTTTTATAACAGAATTAAATTTTTGGAGCGGGAAACTTCTTCTTAATTGATCAATTTGCCTCCGGATTACGGTACCAAAGCTTTCAATAACTTTATCATTATTGGTGACCGTACGAAGTACAAGGGGCTTTGCATAAGCCAGGAAAAAATCAGTGGGAAGGGGCTTAGAGAGTGTCGTCCACGGTCCATAAAACCAATTTATATAAATATAGGGATGACTGCATGGGTCGAGGTAAAAAATCTCCCAAAAGCTGCTCCTTAGCATCCGGTTATATCCAGTAATATAGAATATACGGTAATAAACCGTAAATCACCGTTTGGCACATGGCTGATTCGTTAGAAAATAGATTTCATCGCTCACTTTCATTTTTATCCTGTTTGGACAATGGAACGATGCAGGGACAGGTCAAAAGAATACATATTTTCCGGGAACCTTGCACTTGTGGGAAACATTATTCTGCTTCTTCTATAGACTGCATGTTTTATTTTTATTTCTTTAACCGTTATGTGTGTGACACAGCTCGCATTTGAATAACACGGTGTAGAAAAAAGCAAAAAAAAATCCTCACGCACATGAGGGTTGTAGCCCAGATCGTGAACCCTTGTCATAGTAAATAATCCAAATACATTCGGAAGTCCATCATCATGAGCCAATTTCAGATTTTGAGGATACTTCGAATATTGAAAAATGTAGAGCTCTGAAGTCTCAGGATTTAAAAATTATTGCGAGTCTTAATTTTTCTCTCAGTCCCAAGTCTTGAATTTTCATCTTGTTCAGAATCTTTAAGTCGCAGATCTTTTCTGGAATACGCAGACTTCCAAGTCTACTGGAAATTATATAAGTATTTAAAGCTGTATCTTTCTGAGGACTGCAAACGCCTACATGCATGTAGGGGAGATGGAGGTTAAATTCCCATGGAATGGAAGATCTCCGTTTAATCCACGAAGTGAACCGATATTTAAAAAAAATATAAAGAAAAAAAAAACTGCCTTTTAAATAGTGTATTGGAAAGATATTACAATTATTTGATCTTTTGTTGACCAGAATAAGCATTGAAAGATCAGTGGGAAACCCACTCTAATGTACATAAGTACTTGGAAAAATGGTAATGAAAACTGCAAAACGTAACAAAACATTGAGGTACTTTATTAAAAAATTCATTAGGCATCCCTTTGGATCCCCTATGAATTGTACATGTTACAGTAGGGCACACATTTCTGAACGAAATAACGTCAAGTTTAGCTGCTAATACCCGCTAAACTGCCAGATACACCCCTTTAAAGATAGTGTTGAAAAATTATAAATACGAATTTGAATCCTTTACATGAAGAGATAGCGATTTGCTTCAATAAGCAAAAAAGTGCATTTTCAAAGCACTTACAACTTTGCAGAAATTAAAAAAAAATTGTCAAATTCAAACTTAAAAGTTATGGTAAAAACGGTTTTTAATGGGGTACTACCATTTGTACTCCATTTTCACCCGATAACTTCGTCCACTTGAGAGATAGAAAATTGACGTCTTGGGCAAAGTTTCTTAAAATGACTTCTCCAACAAGACATAAAAAAGTTATTTTTTGTATCTTGTGTATACCACCATTAATCTAAAATGTCCACTTCTCAATTAAGGTTCTACAAAGGGTAAGTAAATTTGTGTTCGTCTTCTTTTTGAAATATTCTTCAATCATCATTTTCTAAATGTATTGGTAAAATTCATTGGAAGTGCATGTCCCCACGCCAAAACTGCCCATGTTTCATAAATATCAACTGGTATGGTCAGAAAAATTTAATCATCTCTTTTCTTCCTTCATTTCACTACAACAGCAAATGTGATGTCACACTATCTAGTGGATAAGAATGTAGCAGACAAAACATTCACACTGCCAGACTGCGCTGTATGCACCCCTGAGCGGGAAAGTGAACACCAAGCTACGTGCACTGCTGCCATCAATCCTGTTAGTGTTGAATTCAATCTTCTGTGGCTTTTTAAATTGGACCGGTAATATGCCTAGAATGGTCGTTTTTGTTTTATTTACTCAGTTTCTGATATTTATTCACCATTAAATACATCCACTCATCTATATTGATGAGTCAAACTTCACAATTGCTTGGTTTAATAAACTAAAATCCATTGCTAGAGGTAATACATCTGGCAACGCTTTTTCAATGATACTTTTACGATTGCCGGCAAAGCAGTAAAGTTGAAGTGGTTTTCTTGGTGTTCAATTTTGTTCACCAAGAGTTTTGAGTAGCAGTTGTTTTGGATTGTGTGTATTCGATTGCGGGTTGTTGTGCTAAGCTTCGAAGAACAAAACTAAGTAAATGCAGTGAATATGTTTTATCCAGGAAGATTTCGTTCTAAAACCATGAAATTCAAGTGTAAAAATTTGTGTTATATATATAGTTTATTAGGATGCGCTCAGGTTTCTTTTCTTTCCTTTATTTAACGTCGGTCTCTGTTCCACAATCTAGTGCCAATCACCGACGGACATCGAATGCCATCCATTGACGGCAATCGAATGTGTAAGGAAGGCAGCTTCCACAACTGCGTAGGATATCGCGAACATTCAACAACACATATGGGCCGGGACCAACGGCTTTACTTCCCTTCCGAAGGAAGACGTGACCAGAGATTTTTATGCCTCAGAAAAATCCCACGGACCTCGGCTGGGATTGAACCCAGACACATTGGGGTGAGAAAGCAGTCACGCTTACCGGCGCCGGCTAGCGCTCAGATTTCTGGTTATTGGCAATTTCTTTAGCTTTAAGGAATGAAAAGATAAGCGGCCTTTCATGCTTTTTTGTTTTTATTACGAGATAAACCAAAATTGCAACTATTAATTACTCGGCTTCAAATAAGTTCCAGCATAATTCTGCCAACAGAGATGCCAACTTTTTTCCGGCATACCAAGCTTCAAATTGTGCAGGAATCTGATGGAATCTTTTGCCGTGTTCATCGGTCTCGGTGCTCAATTGTTTTTAGAGTTGATCGAGATGGCAATGCAGGAAATGGATTTTTAGAGACATGTGCATATTTATATCGTTGAACGTGATTATCATACTCTCAATAATTGATCGGAATCTTGGAGACCGATTTGTTCCAAGACAATTATGAATCACATCTTTAACGCATCTCCAGGCCACTTGTTCCTTTGGCAAAAGAATGTTCTCGAAGACTACTCTTCTCTAGCTTCCTGATATCCGTGCCATCAAGTATTCCTGCCGAACGAATAAAATTAAGATTATTCTACCATATTTCCTTGTTACCTTCTTTAAGTTTAGCTGGACTTAGTTTCGGGAACACGTCACCCAAACATAGAAACGCTGGCATTTCCTTGTCCAATGACTTAATAAAGTTTTTAACTATCCCTAGCTTGAGTGTCTGGGAACGAGTAAGTAGAATACACTAGATTTTTTTTACTAACGAGTAAGCAGTAGAGTGCCTGCTTCTATAGGACATTAGATTTAAGTTTACCTAGCTTTAAGTAAAAATGTACCTAGGTTAGTAGGGGAAATGTTGGCATCGGCAATACCTTAACCTATTATCGTCAGGGGGTAAACAACGTCCTTGAGAGCTCAATTTTGGCATGTGGATACATTGTGTTTCAGAGCATCTATTGGCCAAATTTGAGTGCTCTAGGACTTTGTTTACCCCCTGACGATAATAGGTTAAGGTATTGACGAAGTCAACGTTTCCCCTATGTATTCAGTAGTTTGCGATGGTTTTCTTCAGTCGAGTATTAGTACAAGGCACTAAAGAAGTCTGCACATTGTAGACGAAATACGCGTATCTGTCAAGGATAAGCAAATAAAATAGTGGAATTAAATGGAAATTACTAATCCTTCTCTCTTTCTTAGCACGAACATTTCATGTTTCAAACATAACAATCCATCGGATTTTGAATGAAAAAAAAACGAAATTTATCGAAAACGTCTACGTGCACCAAAATGTACACAGCAACAGCTCGAAATAATATCAAAATGCCGTGCACTTTGTAGCGAACATCGAATCAAACGAAATATAAAAGAAATCGACATCAGTCCGCATCGTCCTCTCTTGTCTATTTGCTTTTTGCTGAAGGAAGTGTTACTACTTCCTAAAGCTACAACAAATTTAAACAGCACTTTTCAGTGCTCAACCTGTAAAATTTCTACCTTGTTTAACTCTTATTCTTCTTCGATCCTTGTTTGGACCCTACCCGAGGTAATCCTTCTTGGATATCGATTTGGAAAATTCCTCTTCGATCCTTCAGATTCTTATAGTAATCTGCTTGGAAGTCGATTTGGATAAAAATTTACTGCCGACATGGCGCCTAAACGCAAAAGAAAGGGGCAAACTCTTGACCCCCCTTCTGATGAAATCAATTTGAGTAATCAATTCGATTTGCTCACGAATGATAAGAATGATCCATCATCCAAGAAAAATTCTAGTAAACTTTCCCGGCTTAGTGCCAAGAAGGAAAAGATTCCCCCTATTGTGATAACCACTTCCGATTTCCATGCTCTTCGCATGGAACTTTTGAATTTCGTGAAAATTAAGTTTTCAATACAAATTGGACGTCGGGGTAAATGCCTTGTATTGGCTGAAACCTAGGACGGATTTAAATGTCTTCTCAAGTATTTTACTGAGAAGCAGCACAATTTTTTTTTACTTACGACACCAAAACTGAACGTTTGTTCAAGGTTGTCATGAAAAGACTGCCCAGTGGTGAATCCCTGGATCAGATCAAAGATGAACTGGCTAAATTACTTGGAGTTGTGCCACTCCAAGTAATCAAAAAGAAAATGAAATCCCGTCCTGGCTATTCGCGCAACGGGATTTCTAATGATTTTTATTTAGTTCACTTCAAGTCTAGTGAACTAAGCAACTTTAAGGCCTTAGAAAAAGCAAGCCTTATGCTCCATGCCCGAGTGAAGTGGGAACACTTCAGAAAGACTGGAGGAAATTTCCAAAACCTCACCCAGCGCCGTAAGTGCCAGCTACCTATGCTGCTATTGCAGCGGGTAGAAATCAAAATACTAACCAACGTTCTAACGGAAATTTTGATAATTTTGACTTAGGAAGCATTACTGCCCCTAAAATGGGTTTTTTTACAGAAATTATTAATTGATGATACTCCATGTTTGATGCAATTCAAACTGCAATAAAATTTGCAAACAATAACGTCATGACTTTAAAATACAGTAATGGATTTTAAAGCATTAAATATTTTAAATTTCATAACGTGCATATTGCCGTTATAACTGAAACGTTAGGTTAGGTAAGGTAAGGTAAGGCTAAGAAGGACGCAAATTATTTCATTTGTAGAAATGATCGTCTTGATGGACCCTGTGCTGACGTTGTCATCATTGTTCATAGACGAATCAAACATAAAATTCTTTTTTCATTTGAAACCAAAGTTTTTGAAACTTTGGAAGTTTATGTTGAAACAAAATTTGGACAACTTACGTTTATAGCTGCCTATTTGCCATTCCAATGCGTAGGCCAGCAAAAGAATTTTCTCAAGGGTGATCTTCAGAAACTTACCCGTCAAAGGTCTAAATTCTTCATTATTGGTGATTTTAATGCAAAACACCGCTCATGGAATAATGCTCAAAGCATTGCAATTCCAAAGCAATCCCTCGACTATTGATTTGGTTTTAACTGATTCATGTCAACTTTGTAGCCAATTGGTTACCCATGCTGACTTCGGTTTTGATCACCTTCCAGTAACTTTTGAAATATTCCAAGAAATAATTTCTAATCCCAACAGCTCTACTTTCAATTACCATATAGCAGATTGGGAGCAATATCGAACATTTATGGAATATAACTTCGATCCAAACATTTCTTTGCAAGCCAAAGATGAAATTAATTATGCTCTTGAATCTCTGACTACTTCTATAGTTGAAGCAAGAGCTGCCTCAGTACCAAAATGCGAGGTGAAATTCGATTCAATTATAATAAACGACGATCTTCAGCTCTTGATCCGTCTTAAAAATGTCCGCAGGAGACAATATCAAAGAACACGCGATCCTGCCATGAAAGTTATCTGGCGGGATTTGCAAAAACAAATTAAAAAGCGATTATCTGCCCTGAGGAACAAAACTTTTGAAAATAATGTTTCTAAATTAGACCCGAGTTCCAAACCCTTTTGGAAACTCACAAAAAATGTTGAACAAACCTCAAAAGCCAATTCCAGCGCTTAAAGAAGGAGGTAAAATTTTGATCACAAATTTGGAAAAAGCTCAGAAACTTGCTAAGCAATTCGAGAGTTCCCATAATTTCAGTTTGGGTCTTACTAGTCCTATTGAGAATCAGGTTGCTCGGGACTATCTGAATATTTTCTCTCGGGAAAATATTTTTGATGATTCCTGGGGGACTGATTTGGACGCAGTAAGGTTTATTACTAAAAAGTTTCATGATATGAAAGCTCCAGGTGATTATGGAATTTTCTATATCCTCATAAAATCCTTCCTTCTTGGTACAATTATTTAACAGAGGTTTCCATTTGGCATACTTTCCTTATAAATGGTAAAATGCAAAAGTTGTTCCAACTTTGAAGCCGGAATAAAATCCAGCTGAAGCTTCTAGCTACCGTCCAATAAGTTTGCTTTCTTCAATAAGTAAACTTTTTGAAAAGATAATTTTCAATAGAATGATGCTTCACATCAATACGAACTCAATTTTTGCAGATGAGCAGTTTGGATTTCGCCATGGACATTCAACTACTCATCAACTCTTAAGAGTTATCAATTTAATTCGTTCAAACAAATCTGAAGGCCACTCAACTGGAGTTGCTCTTCTAGACATAGAAAAAAGCATTCGACAGTGTTTTGCATGAAGGTTTGATTACTAAATTGGAAAAAGTTTAATTTTCCACTTTATATTATGAACTTAGTTCAAAATTATTTAACTGACAGAACTTTGCAGGTAAATTATCAAAATTCCAAATCTAATCGACTACCTGTTAGAGCAGGACTTCCTCAGGGTAGCATTCTTGGGCCTATATTGTATAACATTTTCACTTCGGACCTCCCTGATTTACCTCAGGGTCGCCACACATCTTTGTTCGCTGATGACACAGGCATTTCCGCTAAAGGAAGAAGTCTTCGTGTTATTTGCAGCAGATTGCAGAAAAGTTTAGTTCAACTTATAATATTTCCACTTAAGCCTAGAGCTTTCTTTTTGAAACCTAGTAGTAGTCATATAGTCACTATGAACGGAGTTTCAATTTCCTGGTCAAACCAAGTGAAATATCGTGGATTAGTACTTGACCAAAAATTAACTTTTAAAAATAACATTGAGGGCATTCAAGCCAAATGTAACAAATATATAAAAAAAATTGTATCCTTTTATAAACAGGAAATGCAAACTTTTCCTGACGAATAAACTTCTAATATTTAAACAAGTTTTTAGACCGGCCATGCTTAACGTTGTGCCAATATGGTATAGTTGTTGTACTACCAGGAAAAAATCACTTCAAAGGATTCAGAACAAAGTTCAGAAGATGATTTTGAAGTTGCCTCCCTGGTACAGTACTACCGAAGTAGGGGAATTTACGTATTCTCGGCAACCTAAGCAGCGACCTTCTTTCTATAGCCTTTTTATCTAAGGAACGCACACATATGCAGTATTGGTTTGTTTACAATCTTTTGCTGCCAGCTGCTCTAACAATTTCAGTCGAAAGAATTGTCAAAAACTGTTTTGAAACGCTTTTACAAAGCTCCAATCTTATCTAGTGAGAGTGAGTATTGTCGGCAACCAGTTTTTCTTCGGCAACCGTTCCATTTGAACTGCATGTAAATCTGCTGTTCTATTATCGGCAACTCGAAATCAGCTACAATTTGTAGTGCGTGTGTTTCATTTCAAGAAAACCTTGCTAGATTGCGTTTTCTCAGTGGCAAAAATATAGTCAAATTGAAGCTGAAAGCATTAATAATCGTTTGCATGCATTCAGCGAAGTGTTTTCGAAAGAAAATCCAGTGAAAATAGTGTTTCAATTTGGGTTGCCGAAAATAGTCTGTCATGCCGAAGCCGTCATTTCCCCTACATAGAATTTCGAATGTTGAGACTTTAGAACAAATGTCCAACAAAATAATTAATAATTTCAGGCAAAAATCGTTGCAATCCTCAATTGCAACGATTAATTCCCTTTATAACTAGATAATTTTTAGTTTTAGTTTTTAGTTTTAAGATTTCAATTGTTATACTGACATGCAGGTTTTAAAAACCTGTTTAAAATACTGAATTGAAAAGGCAGGAACAATGTAAAAACACATAGATATATATTATGACAATTAAGGCTGGTAAGTTACTGTAGTAGCTGGAGCACCTAGGTTCAAATGAAATGTAATTTATTTTGAATTTGAAACAAATAAAGAGTTAAAAAATAATAAAAAAAAAGAAATCGACGTAGACACCGTCCAGAACCTGATTCAACATGTTCGAAAAAATCGAAGATAATGGTCCATTGAGTGTACTGTAAATGTATTTTTCAACAAATTTGGTTATTTAACTTTTAAAAAATACCATGCATCTGATAGAGCTTCTTTTTTTGAGCACAACGATATTTTTATCTATTCCGTAGCTATTCATCTCGTTATTTAAATCAAGATTTTAATTTTTGATCGTTGACACTAAACCTATTCGTAGACAGCTCGCTCCCATCAAAGTCCCACCAAGGGGCTCTAAGATGGTGATTTTTGCTAATGTAATCGTATTGATTTAAAAAAAAATCCAGTGGATCAAATTGATGAAATTATGGATTTTGGTTCCATTTTTAATGCAGATAACGATTATGTATTTATCTCAATATCCCTACAACCAAATTAGCTTGTTTGATTTAAAATGGCATCCTTTTTTTTCCAGGACTTATGTAACATATTTTAGTTCTGACACCATGCCCTAAAATACACCCAACCGGAAAATTCTCTTGCTGATTTGCATGAAAAGTATACAGATTTTGCAATGATTCGCGACATGTGATAATCGAAAGGTTTTTTTGTAAATAATTTTGAATTTTTTATATTAGTTTATTTTTCGAACAAAGTTTGGTTCCCCAAATGCATTGCACCTAGAAAATCATCTCGTGCAGGTTTTGTACAAAAAGGTGCATTCTGGAAAAACTTGATTGTACGATGCTGTTTATTTCAAGAACTGCTATTACATTTGTTGCACGAAAAATATACAGAAGATTTAATACATCCAACCTTACATTGGATGTAAGAGAAATTTGTTTTGCGTGTGGAAGCAAGTTCAACCGTGTGGTATACTACGTTCACTATGATTTTCACTATTAATCTTCGACCGTTATCTTTTAATACCTTTAGGAGAAAACACCATACTTTGTGTGGATTAGTGTTCACTATAGACACGCATAGAGTAGCAAAATCAAAACATTTGAATTCACATCAATGAGTTTTTTCATTGAAAGCCTGAAATGAGCAGTGATTATTTCACTTCGTTTTTGGGACGACAATTTGAGAACAGTTTTTCGTCTGAATGCAAATCTACTATGTTTTACGTACTTATAGAAACATCAAACTGTTTTCTATCAGTTGCTTCAAGAAAATCCCTGTTTCTACAAGTGAGTACAGAGCTATTAACACATGAATAATTTTTGCGAAAAATGGAACATGCCAACCTTGCCTGTGCCTTTCTGTCGCTTTAACTAAGTCCATCACAATCATATTTCTATTGAAAGCGAATTAAATTTCACCATTCAAACATAATTATTAAGGGCGCTTCTGAAGGTAAAACTGCTAGTCAAACAGAAATTCGCGTCAGTTTTTTGAAAAGGGTACGATTCAAACAAGAAAAGGTATCCTTCATGAAGCGATAAGTTCTACAGGAAAGTAAATGGAGTGTGTTTATAGCATGAAGCCGTGTGATTTTGAGGAAGATTCAAAACGATTCAACGTCAGGAGAAAGCTAAAATAGATTCAAACCCTGCGAGCTAGCGCGAAACGAGAGAACGAGGTATTTAGTACCGTATGTGATTTTGATACTAAAGACGGTATAAACTCTTGTGCTTTTGATGCTAATCGTTTCAGAGTAACCTTTCAAGTGCACATCTCGCATGAACGGACAGATAGGAAGGAGGCAGTCTGCCAGCTAGTTTTGAGTATTGCCGGGAGGATTCACACAAAAGAAGTAGGGTTCATTAAAAGCCTTTTGATCTATTTCTAACGAGTTGGCAAACTCTTTGAATGAAAGGTAGGTATAAATTTAAATTCATAACACTTGAATTATGATAGGGGTGTGTGCATTAGCTGTGAAATTATGATATATTTGGGAAACTTGAACCTTGTAAATCAGTCGGTTAGATTTGGTTTAAGTTTACATATTTTTGTTTTTCAAACGAATGCTGTTACATTGTTTTAGGATGTTAGCCTTCCAGCAGTCGTGTCAACAAAAATTACACGAGCAGTCACGTCGTGTACTGAGTAAACGGCGCACACTTTCAGCTATAGCTCTTGAACTTTACCAGATAGAACAATTCAGTCATCAGCAAAGCTGTTCAGCTGGATAATAACCGTTTGGCCTTGTTCTTCTTTTTCATCGCATTTGAAGCTTATTACTTATCGCATATAACCTAATTGCGTGCTCTCAACTTAGTTTTCTAAATGCACTTCCACAATTGAGAGCTTTCGATGTACCATTTATGCATTAGTATAATTGTGTGGCAAGTAAAATCATACTCTATGCCCAGCTGCGTCTTTACCGACTGAGCTAAGGGAGCTCCCACCCGTCTGGCAGTGGATAGTTTATTTCAGAATTGATTCGCTAGATGGCGCCAAAATACAAATAAAGTTCTTCCATTGGTAGCTCAGAAAAAGAAGTTTCCTTTCTCAGCAAGGTTGTTCAAATGGACAAGACCTATTCAGTAGTTAACAGTTTAGTTGAAAATTGACTCTTTGGTTGGTGCCAGAGTACAATTAAAGATCTTCTAGTGATAACTAGAGATCATGGACAGATATAAGTTTCCTGTTTTCAGCAAGGTTATTCTAATGATTGAAACCCGTTCAGTTTTCAACGTTTTAGTTGTGAATTGATTCGGTAGGTGGATCCAGAGTACACATAAATCAGGATCGAAACCAAATAGCAGTTTGCTGTCTTCAGCAATGTTGTTAAAATGGACGAGACTCATTCAGAAATGATCAGTTTTGTTGGGAATTGATTCCTAAGAAGGCATGGGAATTGACTCACAAGGCAGTGCCAGAGTACATATAAAGTTCATCTAGTGATAAATTATGATCGAGACAAGATAAAAGTTTCCTGTCTTGAGCTAAATTGTTCAAATGGATGAGACCCGTTCATTAGTGAATAGCTTAGCTGGGGATTGACTCAAAAGAGTACAAATAAAGTTCTTCAAGTGACTCACTAGGTGGTGGCATAGCTCAAATAGAATACTTGTAACGGTAGTATAGGATCGTGAACAAATTGAAGTTTCTTGTCATAAGCAACGTTGTTGAAATGGATAAAACCATTTTGGTAAAATGCTATTTTGATTTATCTGATGCCCTTAATTCAGCTTAAGGTTCCTGCCTTGGGCAATTTTTTTTTGTGGACAAGCTCCATCATGCAGCAGGCTGATTATTTTGGACTTTATTCTATGCTACTATATAAATTATAATCTCATATTGATATGTTTCGCCCTTTGCTAGACGTTAATTCGTCGCAAGTTCAAGTTAGGTTCAATCTTGATATTTCGGAGGTGACCTACTAATTAGAGCTTTTAAATAGAAAAAAAAAATTGCTTTAACATTTTAGGAATAAGTTTACTATAAGAAGTACTAGACAAAATGCTACACCATTACTGTTGTGGCTCTCCAAGATACTTCAAAGAGCTGTTACTTCCTGTTTGGGCATCAATATTTCTTAAATTTTGGCTGCTGGTTGTGAAGTATTCACAAATGTATCGGAATAACTTGTATCTTGACCGATTAAACCTTTTTGAAAGAGCAAATAAAACCAATTTTAGTAAATCGCTTCTTATGTGGCCATTATTCAATCTTTTATTAAATCTTGATGTATGCACAATAAACTAAATTAGCTCAAATTTGCATCATAGGTATTTCTTAAAAACATTTTTTAAACTGCTCAAAATTTTCTAAAATTATCACGATTCGCCGTCTATGAAAAATGGTTAATTTTAAAATTTGTTATCGTTTTACATCCAATAATAACATTGGAGTTTGTTTAACGCCCATTTGAAAATCAGAAGTGATTAGCTCAGATTCCAAAACAATGTAATTTTATTACAACATATTTTAAGGATTTTTTTAATAAAATATAAATTATTACTAACTTTGTTGTGAACAAAATTAAGATATTTTAGATTTATGTAAAAAAAAAATAATTGTTTTGACTACAAATTATATATTTTATAGTTTATTTGGTTAGTTGTTTCTAAAGAAAAGACAGATTCAAAATGGTAGAAACGATTTTCTAAAATAACTCTAGCTTCAAAGCCAATCAAGTCACAAACTATATTTTCTTCTTGTTTGACTTTTTTACGCCGGTTCTCAATATAGTGTTCAATGAGCACTTTCACAGTTAATAATTGAGAGCTTTTGAAGTCAGTACCATTTTTGCATTAAAATTATTGTGTGGCATGTATAATCATACTCTATGCCCATGAAAGTCGATAAATTTTTCCAACCGGGAATCGAACCCAGCCGCCTCCAGCATGGTATAGCTTGATAGCTGCGCATTTACCGACTGAGCTAAAGGAGGCCCCACACATTACATTTATAAATCTTAAATTCTTTATCAACCGGCAGCCAAAAATTTCTGAAATTTTTATACAAAAATTGAATAGTTACAGCTCTTTCAGTCATGGAAAAATATTTAAAAAAAATCAATCTGATGATCTGATTTTCGTAGACAAAAATCATTAAGCAAGCAACTACGGATGATATTACAAACTGTGGTATCGTGACTACCAATAACAAGCTAACAAAACTCACCAGCTACAATTCTAACCAAAAAGTGGTGAGTTTGAGTTCTATGATTTTTGCTTAATATCCGAACGTAACCCGAAACTACTGTCACTGCTGGCAGCAGTAACTTCGTGTCTGTCATCGGTGAATAGAGATAGCAAACTATACTTCCTCTTTCTAAGAAAACGATGTGCGACGGAATCAATGTTGTATCGAGTCAACACTCAGCTTCATATGTATTTACTTGTTGTGAATAGTCTCGCAATATCAAAGTAGCTTTTAAAATCAATATCAAGCATATTTTTTTTTTGGTTTGTTTTTTTTCCGTCGATCTTGTTTTCCGTGCTGAGCACCATTGCTACTGACGTGCCAGGAAAGCAGCTCCCACACCTGGACCCTACCACCTATCGACCCATCAACTCATGAACCGGGGACCAACGGCTTTACTTCCCATCCGAGGGAAGGCGTGATCAGAGATGTTATGCCTCAGAACATCCCGGCGGCGCCAACTGGGATTGAACCCAGGCCTGCTGGGGTGAGAGGTAATCACGCTTACCACTACACCACCGGCGCCGTTAGTATCAAGCATATGATGTTCTAATATCACGCGTTATATTGTGAGCGTATGAGAGCGGAAAAATATAATTTTATTGATCACTAGCTGAGTTGCTCGGGATTCAATATTAGCTTGAGTGTATGCGCCAATTAAAAAAAAAGCATGCTATATTGTACGAAGACGGTGCAAATCCTGCTTGGCAGACAGAAGTTGGCGCACTTAGTGGCGTAAGATAGAAATTTTGGCATGATGGTGCTTTCAAAATTCTTTAACGGTGAGGTATGGAGAGTAGTTTGGAATCATATAAAAAACCCGAATTTATCCACCTATGGTGTGATCAGACCCTTCTTACTTATTCAAGTTTATTTATTTTATTGTCATTATCAGTGACCAAGCCCCCCACCCCCGTGTCATCCAGTGACGCTACGCCACTGCCTGGGGGTACCCGGAATATATCCGGGTGTAGTCTATTTGGTGAGGCTACGAATCACCTTATCATCGTATTTTAATGTGATTTAATGGGTTTTAATTCAATTCATATTCAAGCAACTTCCCCGGGGTACCCGGAACATGTCCAAGTGTGTCCAATGTGGTCTGGAACACTTAACACGACTTGCATTGATCTTATTTTTGAATTCTGTAGTAATTTGATGTGTCGCATGATGGTTTTAATACGTTTTCCGTTAAATCCAGCGTGAAGGCCCATATTCACCGAATCTTATTCCGGCCATATCTCCGGAACCGGTTCACCGATTCCAAAACCGTTCAATAGCGTTCAATGGAACCCCAAGACCTATCATTTGGCGCTGAGTTTGTCCAAATCGGTTGAGCGGTTGCTGAGAAACGTAAGCGCATTCATTTCGTTACATACACACACACATACACACATACACACATACACACGTACACACACACACACAGACATGTTACGATCTCGTCGAGCTGAGTCGAATGGTATATGATGATTTTGATACGTTTTCCGTTAAATCCAGCGTGAAGGCCCATATTCACCGGATCTTATTCCAGCCATATCTCCGGAACCGGTTCACCGATTCCAAAACCGTTCAATGGCGTTCAATGGGACCCCAAGACCTATCATTTGGCGCCGAGTTTGTCCAAATCGGTTGAGCGGTTGCTGAGAAATGTGAGCGCATTCATTTCGTTACATACACACACACATACACACATACACACATACACACACACACAGACATGTTGCGATCTCGTCGAGCTGAGTCGAATGGTATATGACACTCGGCCTTCCGAGCCTCGGATCGATAGTCGGTTTTTCAAGTGATATCTATACCCTTCTTTGTAAGAAGGGTAAAAAGATCGACATCACTTCCAAAAGAACTGAATCACTTGAGAAAATAATTGTATCACTTGATAACAATTCGGAATAACTTCGGAAAGTACTGATTGATTTCAGAGAGCACTGAATAGCTAATGATAAGTTCGAAATCACTTCAGAAATGTTTTCAATCACTTCGAAAACTACTGAATGACTTAGGAATGTATTGTATCATTTAAGAAATGTTCGGAATCACTTCTAAACGTCCTGAACTACTTTAGAAATGTTGAGAATCACTTTACAAAGTACTGAATAACTTCAGAAAAACCCATAAACCTTAATAAATATTCTAAATCGGAATCACTTCAGAAAATACTGAATATCTTCAGGAATGTTCGGAATCACTTCAGGAACGTTCGGAATCACTTCGGAAATACTGAATCGCTTCAGAATGTTCATAATCACTCCGAAAAGTACTGAATAATTCCAGATAGTTTGTAATCACTTCCGAAAGTACTGAATCATTTCAGAAAAAATTGAATCACGTTTGAACAGTTGGAAATCAATTCTGATTGTAATGAATAAACTCAGAAAAGCTTTTAAGTTCTTCGGATAGTATTGAATGACTTGAGAAAATTGATGAATCCCTTTGGAAAATACTTAATCTTTCCAGAAAGTTTGTAATCGCTTTCGTAAAAACTAAAAAAAAATCCGGAAAGAACTGAACAACTTCACAAAACTTTGGAAAGTACTTTATCAATTCTCTCAAGTTTACAATCACTTCTTCAAGCGCTGAATTACTTTGTAATAACTTCATAAAAGTTTGGAATCCCTTCAGAAAATATTTAATCACTTCAGAAAAATCGGAATCACTTTGGAGAGCACAGAATCTTAAAAAAAAATTCCAAAATCTCTTCTCAAAGTGCTGAAACACTTTAGAAAATCTCGGAATCAGTTTGAAAAGTACTGTATTACTGCAGAAAAACTTCAGAAAGTACTGAATCACTTCAAATAGTACAGATATAATCGAGCATGAGAATGTTTAACCGCTCGCGGTTGCTACTCGGTTATTACCAGATCACCTGAAGGGAGAAGCAAAAAAACGATGCGTTGGACTAGCATATATCTGCAATGTGTAAAAACTGCTAGTCTCATACTTTACGATAGGCTGGCCGCTTCAAAATGTAGGTTATTTAGACCGTTAAAACCAAGAGATCCTCCTCACTTCCACGAATTTTTCAATAGTTTTTCAACAGGATTCACTTAAGGGAGTATTGATTATTATCGCTAAGTCACTCAATTGTGACACATCGAAAAAGATCTCGTTTTTGGCAACATGGATGAAGTACAGTAAACTTTCCACAACTCGATGTCCACCAACTCGATATCGAGTTATATAACCTTGATAAAAATAAGTTTCATGGCTACTGCGATAGCGAATTTGTATGAGATTGCTATTCTATAACTCGATAATTCTGTAACTTGAGCTGTAGAGAGAGACCTGTAGCTACGAAATCTGTCCTGTGACATTACATTACATTAGGAAAGTTTGGAGAAACTTTGGAAAAGTTAAGAATCCCTTCAGAAAGTACTGAATATTTGAGAAAAGCTTAGGATCACTTTGGAGATTTTTTATTAATTTATAACTACTCAAGATACCACAAATCCACAACTTCCTGCTTAAATTGAACAGCAACGTAGAAACCAAATTGGTAATGATTTGTATAACTCCAGAGGTGTATTGAGTAAAACGCATAAAGTGAATCCATATTTATGTATCTTTATTTTTTGTTTTTATTTTTTAATTATTTTAACTATCAGCATATCCATAATCTTCCCTTAATATTTAAGCTTAGTACTTGGGACTTAAAAAGGGGGCCTCGGTGAAACAACAATCCGTTACGTTATTGCTTCGGTTAGCGCAGTGAGGGCTTCTTACTGCGGAGGTTACTGGTAGTTTTGGGAACTTTGTTTTGCCCACGAAAATTCTAGAAACTGTTCAAGGTTTTTCCTGAAATTAGGAGAAAGTCAAGTTAGATAGATATGAGATAAAAAGAAAACACAAATAATGGTGCTTGCAAAATGTTGACGGAACTTTCGGAAACTAATTATAATTTCAAGAAGCATGGATAAAGGGACTTCGCCACCTGTAGAGTACGGTGCTGCTCGATAAAGTGCAAATGTTTTGCAACGTACCATATAAACAAAATAATACACTATGTGAAACAACGCCATCAACGTCGTGGGCGGATGCATCGTTATTTTTGGCAGATTTATATTTTAAGGGAACTGCAACTACAACTACAAGGGTACAACAACTGGGTGCGACTACTTAGCTCAAATTTTAGTAACACAGCACAGACGGCACCGATCTTAAATGCAGATTAATCACGAACTAAAGGTTTATCCACGTAAATCACCAGCAAGTGAGTCACTTTCTAACTAAACTGTAGTAGTCAACAGTTTAATTAAAAATTGACTCACTAGGTGGCCCCAGAGTACAAATAAAGTTCATACATTTATAACTCAGGATCGAGACTAGATAGAAGTTTACTAGCTTCAGTAAATGTTATTCAAATGGACGAGACCCGTTCTATAGTGAACAGTTTTGTTGGGAATTTACTCAATGGGTGGCACCAGAGTACAAATAAACTTCTTCTTGTAATAACTCGGTACATTTATTAAATTCGAAAGTTTAATAAGTTCTACTGGTTGAATCTATGCCGCCGCCTGTAACCATTTGCAATAGAGTTTGTGGAGCAATACCAGGTGGGATTCATGATGCCCGCGCTACCACGGAGCAAATTTTCGCGATTTGGCTGGTTCTGTAGAAATGCCGCGAATACAACGTGCCTACACTTCATTTGTTCATCGATTTCGAATCCCCATACGACACAATCGATCGAGATCAGCTATGGCAGATAAACTGACACGATTGGTCAAGACGACGATCGATCGAGTGATGTACGTTGTTCGAGTATCGGGGACACTCTCGAGTCCCTTTGAATCTCGAAGGTGGTTACGGCAAGGTGATGGACTTTCGTGTCTGCTATTCAACATCGTGAAGGTGTGATCAGAAGAGTTGGTATAGACACGAGTGGCACGATCTTCAGGAAGTCCATCCAGCTTTTTGGCTTCACCGATGACATTGACTTCATGGCACGAAACTTTGAGGCGATGGTGGAAACGTACATCAGACTGAAGGGTGAAGCTAAAGGGTGTCCACGATGAAATTGCCACACACAAAATTGATTCGCAAAATTCGAGTTTTCATCCGATTGCCATCAAATTTTCAGGGATTGAGAAATAACTATTAAACTTCATTTTACCATTTTACTCGTATTTTATTTACAGTCCATACGCAAATGCCCGAACCTTGGCCTTAACACCGGCCATAAGATTCTGCACAACCTGTGAATCAACCGTTTTTTGCATGTAAACCCATACTTTCTTCAGTTCCTCGACTGTCTTCACTACCTTAGGTCGTTTAAGAAGGTGCTGCTTCATAATCGCCCAGTACTTCTCGATGGGGCGGAGCTCCGGAGTGTTGGGAGGGTTGAACATTTTCGGCACGAAATTGACCTTATTGTCCGCATACCACTTCAGCACGTCCTTGGAGTAGTGGCATGAGGCCAAATCCGGCCAGAAGATTGTTGGGACGTTGTGGGCCTTCAGGAGATGAAGCAGCCGCTTCTGGAGGCACTCTTTTATGTACACCTGTCCGTTCATCGTGTCCTGGGTCACGAAAGGTGCACTCCGCTTCCCGCACGTGCAGATGGCTTGCCAAACCAGGAATTTCTTCGCAAATTTGGACATCTTCTGAGTGCGGACATGCTCCGGAACGCTGAACTTATCCTTGGCCGTGAAAAACAGGTTGCCGGAGATCTGTTTGAAGTCGGCCTTCACATATGTTTCGTCGTCCATGATGCAGCATTCAACTTTCGTCAGCATGTTGAGGTACAACTTCCTGGCACGGGTTTTGGCGGACTTGTTCTGCTTCTCGTCGCGATTAGGGGCCTTTTGTACCTTGAACGTTCGAAGCCCAGCCTTAGTTTTGGCCTTCTGGACAAAACCTCGTTTCTTGTTACCGCTAGTAATAAAATATTCGAATTTTCGAGATGGATACACATACATTTGTTCGGGAAACTCTTAAATGTGTGTATCGAAGATCAACCAATGAGTTTGTAAACTTTGTAAAAATCCAGTTTATTGTTGGTTTGAACTGTTTGAAAATCTATTTTTCATTTGTTTCTCCTATTGTGGTTAGAACGTGATTAAAACCAGGCTCACCCAGAAAGGCGGGATGCTCTTTGAGCTGAAGAAGGATCCTTCGATCAAGAGCTCAGCCTTCGTGGAAACTGGAGCCAAGTAACTGACGGCGTCCAGTTAACTGGTGAAAAGATGTACTTAGCACTCTCCACGCTAGTTGTCTCAGAGCCAGAAGACTTGTTCAGAGAGCAAGAACAGACGCAGATAGACAGGAACGTAGAGGAGTGTTCGGAGCGGCCGAGGGCCGTACTTAAACGAGAGATAAAGCAGTGTAAATCAAATTGTTTTAAGGAGCTGTATCGAGAAGCTGATGCCAACCCCTGGGGCGACGTATCCCGAGTCATTATGGCGAAGATCAGATGTCCAACAATTTCCTCTGAAATGTGCCCAGAAAAACTGAAAGTTATCGTGGAAAGACTTGTCCCGAAGCACAACCTAACGACCTAAACCGTACGGAGAGGAACTGAAAAAAGCTCCCGAAGGATCGTCCTAAACAGGCACGGAGAGTGAGCACGGATTGTCGGAGACGCAGTTCGGATTCCGGAAAGGAAAATCAACGGTGGATGCAATTCGGACAGTGATCGAGAGAGCCGAGAAGGCCAGAGCAGAGATGAGTTTGACATTGCGCCGTGATAACGATCGACGTCAAGAATGCGTTTAACAGTGCCAGCTAGGAGGCCGTCGCCGATGTGCTGGTTAGAATGAGGGTCCCTGACTACCTGTGCAGGATACTGAGGAGTTATTTCCAGAACCGGGATCTGGTCTACGAGACAGACATAGGACAGAGGTCGATTAGGATCACAGTGGGAGTTCCACATGGCTCCATCCTTGGTCCAACGCTTTGGAACGGGATATACAACGGCGTGCTAATGTTGAAGCTGCCCAAAGGAGTTGAGATCATTGGCTTTGCGGACGACGTCGTCTTGACGGTAACAGGCGAGACGCTAGAAAAGGTGGAAATGTTGGCGACCGAGGCGATCGATATGATTGGTGACTGGATGCAAAGAGCGAAGCTACAGATAACCCACCACAAAACAGGAGTGCTATTGGTCAGTAATTGCCATACGATGCAGCGTGCAGAAACCACCGTCGGGGAGCACACCATAGCCTCGAAGCGCGTGTTGAAATACCTGGGAGTGATGATCGATGACCGGCTAAATTTCAACAGCCACGTCGAATATGCCTGTGAGAAGGCTTCGAAGGCCATCAACGCGATAGCTAGTACTAGCAAGAGGCGTCTTCTGGCCAGTGTGTCATCGTCGATACTGAGGTATGGAGGTCCAGCCTGGGTTTCAGCACTGGAAACCAAGGAGAACCAAAGAAAACTGAGCAGTACGTTCCTGCTCATGGCCATGTGAGTCGTGAGTGCGTACAGAACCATCTCGTCGGAAGCAGTATACGTTATTGCCGGTATGATCCCTATCGACATCACCCTGGCGGAGGACAGCGCGTGCTACAGCCGGAGAGAAGTCGGACGAGTACGGAAAGTTATTAGAGTGGAGTCGTTTGCTAAGTGGCAACAGGAGTAGAATGCGACAAAAAAACGGTAGATGGACACATAGACTAATACCGATTCAGTATTAGGGTGAACAGAAAATACGGTGAAGTCAACTTCCACCTAACGCAGTTCCTGTCTGGCAACGGATGCTTCAGGAAGAACCTGCATCGGTTAGTACACGCAGCGTAACCTCTCTGTCCGGAGAGCGGCAACGTGGACGAAACGCCAGAGCATGTGTTCTTCGACTGTCGAAGGTCAGTCGAGCCATTGCGAAGGGAGATGCCCGTCCTTAACGTGGAGAATGTCGTCGATGAAATGTGTCGAGGGGAGGGCATTCCAATGCCGTCAACAGAGCAGTCACGCAGATTATGTCGGAGTTGCAGCTACACCGTTTGAAAAATTCATGTAAATTTCTGCGAAATTATCGCTCGATTTGGCAATATTTTGTGCGCAATATCGCATAATTTTGCATTATTGTATGCAAGCATGCAAACGATTTCGTTGATTATGCCAACTATAGCTCAAAATTAAACGGAGGGAGATTTTACGCGACAGTTAAGTTAAATTACTAAATCGTTTCATTTTAAAATATTCTGTCGTTGGGAATTTGAATTATTCAATTGTATCATAGTTTTTCATACAAATAATAGGTTATGACTCTGAGCCGAAATCTGCCCATACAAAAATGCTCCATAAATTTGCTCCGACAGAATATTTTAAAACCACACGATTTAGGGATGTAAGCACCCAAACTAACATTCGGTGAAGAAAAATTGGATGTACATGCTAATTGATTAATTCGCCACTTCGAACACGGTGTGAGATATAGACATGTTCCGTTCTCATTTAGCTGAGTCGATTGTTATGTGACACTTGGCCTTCTGGGCCTCACATCAAACGCAGGATTTTAAACCGGTATAGGGTGTGGCACCATTTCGGTAAACCTCACTTCACTTCGGCACACCCCCATTAAATTAGCCTTCCGATAGTCTGTTACTTTTTTTTTTTAATTCTTTATTAAGGAAATTTTTAGCCTATGGCTAGTTCATCTCCGAGTTAGCCTGTTAGTATTGTTATTACTAAATTCATAATTTAACTCTTGAGCAAAGTATTTGTTGCATGAATGTTGGATGTGTTTTTGACACTTTTGAAGGAAATTAATCATAAAATGCCGAAGTAGTGTTTCACCGTATATACTTCTTTGTAAGAAGGGTAGAAACACAATAACAGACCATATTAATTCATGAGTAAATAAGTTAGAATATGAATCATTTTATTCCTCATGTTTTTTTTTCCGTTGGTATGTGTTCTTCCAAATCAAGAACAAATTTGCATTATGTCGAAAGTAAAAAAGGTAAACAAAGTCGAGCAAAGCGGGGCCGGTGGTGTAGTGGTAAGCTTGGTTACCTCTCACCCCATCAGGCCTGGGTTCAATCCCAGTCGTTGCCGCCGGGATTTTTGAGGCATAACATCTCTGATCACGCCTTCCTTCATTCAAAAAATTCCACACGTTTGATCGAAGTGTTTAAACACTTGATTTTTTAAATGCACTATCACATTTACTTTAAGTGTATTTCAACTTGGTTCAATGTGTTGTACACGTTAATTTCTAGTGTTTCAAACTTTGAAATGTTGAGAACCTTTCACTACACTCCCGGAAATAAATATAAAGACACATAAAAAAGCATGGCGCCTACCAAATATAAGAATCAGAGGAATTCTAAACCATGTATTTTTGGAAGCCACATTATCATGCTACAATATCACCCATAGAAATAACCAATTGCATCATGTACGCAGGGGAAATAAATGGAAATGTGATTTTCTCCTTCGGAAATAAATATAAAGACGCCATACAAAAATGTATGGGAAATTGGTCATTTTCGAAACATTACTAAGCATGTCAACAATTCTTGTAGCACTAAAATAACCAAAGAGTTAGTTAAAGTAATAAATAAACTTAATTTCTGAAACGTTTTAAGCAGATCCAATCGCTAGAAGTTATCGAAAATTACAAAAAATCATTGGTTGATCAGCGATGATTAATTAGGTGATACATACATTTAGGCGTTTTCCGAGTTAGAATTTGTCTTGAAATGTTCAAACAAATTAATAGGAAGATGGGAAGAGCGCGTAGGCCCGTCACCCCCTCACTTTTACTAGATATCAGTTTTAGTGTAACTAAATAAACACAGGTCATCTTCCTATTAATTTGTTTGAACATCTCAAGACACATTCTAACTCGGAAAACGCCTAAATGTATGTATTATCTAATTAATCATCGCTGATCAATCAATGATTTTTTGTAATTTTCGATAACTTCTAGCGATTGGATCTGCTTAAAACGTTTTAGAAATTAAGTTTAATTATTACTTTAACTAACTCTTTGGTTATTTTGGTGCTACAAGAATTGTTGACATGCTTAGTAATGTTTCGAAAATGACCAATTTCCCATACATTTTTGTATGGCGTCTTTATATTTATTTCCGAAGGAGAAAATCACATTTCCATTTATTTCCCCTGCGTACATGATGCAATTGGTTATTTCTATGGGTGATATTGTAGCATGATAATGTGGCTTCCAAAAATACATGGTTTAGAATTCCTCTGATTCTTATATTTGGTAGGCGCCATGCTTTTTTATGTGTCTTTATATTTATTTCCGGGAGTGTATCTATTCAAGTGTGTTGCACATTGAATCACACTACTGTTCAAAACAGATGGATTTAAAGTGTTTTGCTAGAGTCGGTGTATAATGAGTCACGCCAAGAGTGAAGCCAAGTCTACCTATTGAACTGTCAAACCGGCTATCTATCGTGCAAAGTAAACAAACATTACGATGCTATGAAAGGTCCACGAAAGGTATCGTAATAAAATATAAAATATAATCGAAGAAATGATCATAAACACGCAGTGAGCATTAAATTGTCATGGGATCCGTTTGATAACGATCAGTAATGAGAATTTCTACTATTTTTTGTTAAGATGATTGGACAAAATCACTGATAGAATGATTTACAACAGCCGCTATTTTTTTTTTTGCTCGCTAAAAGTCATTTGAAGTTGATGTAGCAGTCCTCTGTTGCCAAGTGAAAAGAAAGCGAATCTTTCGAAAACCGTGATGCGAGTTCAACTGTTTTTCTCTAAGTGTGACTCATTATACACCGACTCTATGTTTTGCATTTCAATGCGATGTGAATTGCTTGCTCAGATAGGTAAACATCGAAAACAAGAGTTCAGTGTCAACATTTCAAAGGGTCGTAATTGCATTTGTAAACAATGGTTTTAGCTATGGATTTCTCTCAAATAAAAGCCCATCCCTTCAAGTTAACAATGCTAGCTGGTAAAGGAAACATTCCTCTACCTGCTGGTGTCATTAATCTTCATGAGTAAGCTTTTATTCACGAGAAATCGATGACTAAAGCCATTGTTTACAAATGCAATTAAGTCCCTTTGAAATGTTGACACTGAGTTGTGACTTTATCCTATCAACCCGCCTCATATATGAGAACAACCGTGGCACAGTGAGATCGAACGAAGACTCCGGCAGCAGCCACCCCAACAGTCCATGATCGAATCCCAAATCAGACCCATTAAAAATATATGTGGAAACTCTGGCTTCTGGCAGTTTTGTTTAAAAATTTGTCGATTCATTTTTAGAGTCGGTAAAGTAGAAGTCGATAGAGTAGAAGATTGTAGAATATTGAACTATGGTGTGCAACGCTATTTATATCACCAAATGAGGCACATAAATTCCAAGTGTGTCACAATTCAAATCCGCCGGCGCCGGTGGTGTAGTGGTAAGCGTGACTGCTTTCTAACACCCCAATGGGTCTGGGTTCAATCCCAGCCGAGGTCGGTGGGATTTTTCTGAGGCTTGAAAATCTCTGGTCACGTCTTCCTTCGGAAGGGAAGTAAAGCCGTTGGTCCCGGCCCATGTGTGTTGAATGGGTGTGATATCCTACGCAGTTGTGGAAGCTGCCTTCCTGCACATTCGATTACCATCAATGGATGGCAATCGATGTCCGTCGGTGATTGGCACTAGATTGCGGAACAGAGACCGACGTTAAAGAAAAAAAAAACAATTCAAATCCATAGTGTTCAAGCATAAGATTCACACATGAAATGAATGTGTTTCACAATAAGCGCAAAACGAGGGGCAAGACATTGTAATATTTAGATCTAATACTTTAGCTAATATTTTCTAATCCTTTCTAAATATCTTTGATTCTCGTCTAATCTTTTCAAACCCACCTAATATTTCTTATCCACTTTGTACTATCCTTTTTTTTCAGTGTGTGGTTTCTGCTGTCATGTCAGCCGTCATTAAAAAACATTCATAATAAGTCGGCAGCGCAGGTGCAGGAGAGTAACCGGAAAACAAATTTCTCCTTCCTGCTACAGTGTTTCGAACGAAGTGATGGCTTCGGATGTCCCAGTACTCAGTCGTATCAATCGTTTTCATCAGTTGAAACACCTCCCGCCAATCCGGTTGTACCTACTAGCCCCGATACGCCAACGGAGAAAGATCCGGCTCGCGTGCAAAATCTGTATCAGCAGTTTGCAAATGAACGCCATAAAGAGGAACAAACGGGTAAAGCTGGAGAATCACCCGGGGCCAGCCTCGTTCGGGCAATACGGTTTACGTTTCTAGCAACAAAGTGACGGAGGACTTTCTAAAAAAGCATTTCATCGAGTTCGGTGAAATATTGAACATTAAATGTCTATGGAAAATGGAAAGGGCAAGGGATTTATTACGTTTACCAAAAACCGAATCGGATGATCGTACTATCAGCGAGGTATTTCTGGTATGATTTGGGGAAAACTAGACGTGTGTTGACTATTATTTTTTCGTTTCAGATTCACAGCAAAACTGTTGGAGGAATTGCACTGCAGGTTCTGCTGGCAAGACGACAACCGCAGATAAACCCAATCAACGATGCAGGATCTTCGGCGACGGGGTCAGCTTTAGGTCGGTCTCTAAGGAAGCATGTATTAAGTACGTCACGCGGAATTCAGGAAAAAAATATCCACCGTTTCGTCACGTTTTTTCTATACCTTATGCATTGCTTGTCATATTTTCACCGCAGAAAACCGCCAAGTAAGTATACTTTCCATTATTCCGTGGTATCAGGAATCAACATTTTTACTTGTTTTTAGTTTACCGATGGGGAATCCGATGACGGATCACTATGGGGATTCCGAACACATCCCGATGAGGGATCTGAACACGAATTCTGAAGAGGCATCCGAACATGGATACAGAGGTGGAATCCGTAGACAGGACCAGATGAATCGATGGGGAAAACAAAATAATATATCCAGATGGGGAATCCGAAGTGCATTTTATGAAAAATCCGAACATGGATCCCGATGGTATATACGACCAAGGATTCCGATAAGAATACGAATAGATCCCGATGGGGAATCCCAATATGGATCCCGATGGAGAATCCGAGTGCGGATCCCTAGGGGGAATCCGAATACGGATCTCGATGGGGATTCCTTATACGGATCCCGATGGCAGGGCTGTTACAACAGGCGCGGATTTCGCGATTTGTCGCGGATTTGTACTTTCAGTCGCGAAAATCGCGGAAACATTAAAAAATGTCGTGAAAATCGCGAAGGGACTGATGTGCTGTCACAAAAATTGTGGAATTCATTGTAATCTTTCCGTCCCGGATTATTTTGCTGTCATCAATTTTGTTGTTCATTTGGCTCTCAATTTTTTACCGGTTCAAACCAAACACCCTGCAAATAATCAAGAAATGATCTCAATTCCATACGTCCGGATTTACACGGAAATTTCCTGGGGTCTGTCCAATGTGAGACATTTTCATGGTTTTTTTATTTTCAATATGAACATAACATTTTTCATTATCAAATCATACACGAATCGTATATATGCGAGTAATTGACATGTGTATCGGATATTCTAGGTTCTCTAAATCGTCCTGGAGTTCAGTTGATTTGTTCTACTCAAGGTTCTACTATATCAACCAAGACTGCAATAATGTATGTAGTATCGAAATAAGTCCAAACAGATTCAAAGTGTCTATGTGGATCGTGCCCGACCTATTTTCATGCAAGTCAAATGTTCTAGGATTTCCATTTCGATATTATCCCAGTCTTTGTTGATCTAGTAAAACATCTAGAACTGTAGGACGATTTGGAGAACCTAGATCATCTGGTATACGTGGAAATAAATCATTATCCATATAGACACTATGAATCTGTTTGGACATATTTCTATACTACAGACTTTATTCCAGTGGTGGTTGATCTAGTAGAATAAATCATCTGAACTCCAGAATGATTTAGAGATCTTAAAACATCTGGTATACATAACAATAGTTCTTTCATGATCCACATAGACACTGTGCATCTGCCGGGAAATATTTCGATACTAAAGATATTGTCCCAATCTCGGTTGATCTAGTAGATCAAATTATTTGAACTCCAGGACGATTTGAAGAACCTACAACATCTGGATTACTCGGAAATAGATCATGCATGATCCACATAGACACTTTGAATCTGATTGGACATTTTTCGATACTACAGACATTCCCCCTTATTCTGCGAGTCACGTGACTCTCTCTCACCGGTGAGGTGACAATAGTCACCTCGTGTGAGGTGACACTCCATTTGATTTACATGGAGAGTCACCTCACACGAGGTGACAATTGTCACCTCACTGGTGACAGAGAGTCACGTGACTTGTAGAATAAGGGGGATTATTGCAGTCTTGGTTGATCTAGTAGACAAATCAACTGATGTCCTCGACGATTTACAAAGTCACATATACGATTCGGTCATGATTTGACAACGAATAGGTTCATAGTAGATCCCTCCCCATGGACATGGAGGTTGACGGTACTGAAGCAAAGGGTTATGTTTAATTTCTTTATATTTGCAACGATGATGATTTACCATAGTGACACATATCACCTTCTTAATGCTTCAGTATACCTCAAACGATTAATTCTTGGTTGTTAATAGAACTTCCTTGATGCAATCGGCTGCTTCACGCAGACTCATGCGGATTCAGGTACGGAATTACAGACTGCTATTCTGAGCAACTTATCTTCATAAAATTAAAAATTACATTTAGGTATTAATTAGCAAATATGAATAGTAGTTAACTTTAACATAATTTTGATAAAACAATCATTTCATCCAGTTCACTTTAAAACAAACAAGTATGAAAGGAGATTGCTTAGAATAAAGATAAAAGTAATAAGCGCAATATTAAACGACATTAAATTTGAATCTGATACGGTAGGCCATATAACAGAGTCGATAGCCATTGCAAATCAACCATCTCTACCTGCTTATTTTCCTAACTTTCACTATTATTGCTGTTACTCTGACTATCCCCTATGTTCAACAGCTTTCCTTACTATCCGGTATCGTAAACAGGATTCATTTGACCCCTGTGGTTATTATTCTGTGATGCCAAATCTATACCTCTACCCTGGTGCAGTATGGACAGCGATTTTTCGCTGGTGACTTGGCCCTATGACCCCCTTCTGTGCTTGAAAATGAAAATGAAAATGAAAATAGATATAAAACAAAATAATGAAAATGTCTCACCATTGGACAGACACCAAGGAATATCCGTGTAAATACAGAACGCGACGTGAACATTAAGGGTGTCTTATGAATCTCTGGTAATTTCTCAATTATGTGCAGGATGTTTGGTTTGAATCGGTAAAAATTTGAGAAAACTACAGCCAAATTAACTACAACATTTAGAACAGCATAATACGTCAGAGACGCAAAGGTTAACTTTCAAGAAAATTTGCATTTCAAATGAAATTGCATTAATTTTTTTTAAATAATGTTTCATCAAATCTAGGCCGGTATTATTCAATAGAATCTCATATTTTATTATGTTTACTAATTACTCAGAATTTATACTATACATAAATAACTGAAGATGATACATTGTTATTTTTTTTCAAATGCTAGAAACGGTTCTATAACATTCCCCAGAAAACCATTCCCATGAAAACCATTTCCCAGAAAACCATTCCCCAGAATCTCATTCCCCAGAAAGCACCATTCCCCATAAAAGCATTCCCCAGAATGAACCATTCCCCAGAATGTACCATTCCCCAGAATGTACCATTCCCCAGAATGTACCATTCCCCAGAATGTACCATTCCCCAGAAAAGTATGACATGTATTAGATTTACTATTTTTGTTTATTATAGTCACTCCTGGAATCTTCTTTCGTGTATATAAAAAGAAGAAGAAAACTTCTTAATGGGTCAAGGGGTTTTAGGAGACCTTAATGAATCAATGGGTTTTCCCTTCTTTGAAAATATAACAAAAGGAAATAATTAATTCTTTGGATATACGATAAAGAAGGGAATATTCCCTTCTTTAAATATATAAAAGAAAACATCATTAATTCGCTAAATATATGATAAAGGAGGGAATATTCCCTTCTTTGAAAATATATGAAAAGGAAATAATTAATTTTTTGGATAAACGATAAAGAAGGGAATATTCCCTTCTTTGAATATATAAAAGAGAAAATAATAAATTCTTTGGATGTATGATAAAAAAGGGAATATTCCCTTCTTTTAATATATAAGGAAAATATATAATCAATAGCTTTTCGCAAGGGATTCGAGGTAATGACCATTTGGGATAATAACGAGTGGAATAATGTTAAAAATTTGTAATCGATAGTTCAACTTTCCATGCACCGATTTTTTAATCCATCACGAGAAATTCTTCAACTCAGATCGAACAATTCTTCGATAAGGATTCGAATTGGATTGCATAATAGACCCCTTGAACTTATCAAATGATGCTCGAAAACTTGAAGGTTGTCATTTTATAAAGAGCTAAAAATGGTTTAGAAATGATAAATACATAGTTCCATAAAAGTAAACATAATGTATTATCAATAGTAAAAAAAAATAAAAGTGAAAATTACTAATTTCATCATCTTTTTTGGGGAATGGTAAATTCTTGGGAATGCTTTTCTGGGGAATGGTACATTCTGGGGAATGTTTTTCTGGGGAATGGTTTTCTAGGGAATGGTTTTCTGGGGAATGTTATAGAACCGTTACAAACGATACTCCTTTAGCTCAGTCGGTAAAGGCGCAGCTACAAAGCAAGTCTATGCTGGAGGCGACTGAGTTCGTTTTTCCGTCCGGACTATTAATTTTTCAGATTGGTAAATTTCTCTACTTCTTTGGGCATAGGATGGTACAGGCATAGAAAGCTCTCAATTAAAATGTGAAAGTACTTCAAAGAACACTAAGTTGAGAGCAGGCAAAAATCTTATATGCTATAAGCAATAAGCTTGAAATGCCATGTAGTAGTATATAAATGGTATTTTTAGGCAATGAATACAGTTTTTTTTTGTCGCGGATTAGTATTTGAAGTCGCGGATTTCTTTTGAGAAATCGCGGATTTCGCGGATCAAATTTAGAAAATCTTCCCCCTTATTCTGCGAGTCACGTGACTCTCTCTCACCGGTGAGGTGACAATTGTCACCTCGTGTGAGGTGACTCTCCATGCAAATCAAATGTAGAGTCACCTCACACGAGGTGACTATTGTCACCTCACCGGTGAGAGAGAGTCACGTGACTCGCAGAATAGGGGGGCTTGTAACAGCCCTGCTATGGAGATTCCGTAGACGGATCCCGATGTGCTTTCCGTAGACGGATCCCGATGTGGTTTCCGTAGACGGAATCCGATGATGGATTCCAATGGGGAATCCGAAGCCGGTCCCAATGGAGAATCTCAAGCCGGATCCCGATAGAGTCCGAAGCCATATTCCGATACCGTGTGTGATGCTGGATCCCGATAGTCAAAAGCCAGATCCTGATATGGAGTCCAAAGCTGGATCCCAATAGGGAGTTCTTCGAAACTTCTTGGGAAGTTCTTGGAACTTCTTTGGAAGCTCCAATGAAAAAATAACATACCCGAACGATAACCTAAATGATACAATCACAGTAATTACCCGATTTTGTCAGCCGCAATAGACTTTTTTCTTTCAATAATTTCACATAACCTAATTCTAAATCTTTCTCATTCATCTTCAAGGTGCATGCTTAAGGTATACTCTGATGCAAAAAGACAAATGGAAAACGGCATGGGTTTCTTCGAACATAAGAAAATATTTTCAAAAAGGTGGCTTGCAAAATCGGGTCATTACTGTATTCCACAAATGATTTGGATAATACCCTGAACACGTCGTTCCAAGAAGTTCACAAGAAATTCCAAGATCTCCCTAATAAAATTTGTATTGTAAATAAATAACAAATTTTATTAGGGAGATCTTGGAACTTCTTGGGAAGTTCATGGGGAGTTCTTGTGAACTTCTTGGAAAACTAATTGGTAGTTTTCGAGAACTTCTTGGGGAAGGTTCATTAATTATGTCACGCAAATTTGGCCCATTTTCAACCCCCCTTCACCCCTTAGTCTCATTTTTTGTATGACTCGTCACAGTTTCCAAAACTCCCCCTCCCCCCTAAAAGTGTGACATAATTAATTGACGATCCCTTGGGAGTTCTAGGCAACTTCTTGGATGTTCTGAATGTTCTGTCAAGAAATTCGGACATCTTTCAAGAACTCAACTTTAACCTAACTTAAACTAAACTTTAACTTAATATTAATATAAATTTAACTTAACTTAACGGAGCCAAAAATCAGTAATGTTTGAATTTACATTTTATACAGCAGTAAATCTAGGTTAGATTGGGTACCAATTACTCGTGGCGGGCTCGAGGCTAATAGGTAACAATTTCAATTGGAAGGATCTAGGTAGGAAACTGGTTTCTGAAGCCTCCTTCAGATACTCTTCTCGGGCGGTTGACCAAATGCTGACTGGGCAAGGGCAAGTAGCACAGAAATAGGAGGATAATAATACTGGGACACAATGGCTGGAAGATGTGTGGAAAGGAGGGGATGGTCACATCAAACTCTTACATCAGACAAACAAAGGAATTCGTAGACCGCCTGGATGTAGGGAAGATCATAGGTTCCCAATACATCTCTTACTTCACGTATTTTCCATCAAGGTGTATCTTCGGATTCCCCATCGGGATCCACCATAAGATTTCGGGAGCATCGGGAGCCTTCTTTGGACTCTGCATCGGAATCCGTGTGCGGGATCGATCATCGGATTTTCCATCGGGATCACTCAATTTTCCCATCTGGAGATTTTTTCGGTTTCGTCGGGATCTATCGTAGAATTCATTTTCGGATGCCCCCGCAGGTGTCTGTGTTCGAATTCCTCGTCTGTATCCATAAACTGGAAACAAATAAAAATTGGTACTTGATGTTTTCCTTCGAGAATCTCGGTGCTATCAACTTCTATCTGCTAGGCACGCAGATACACCGGCATCGGAACATCGATGAGTTCTTCTCGTTGCAGAAAGTTGAAATGTCTTGAATATTCCTGTCCAGTTTACTCGCCTGTGCTGATCGCCGACGAACAAGAAAAAAAATGAGCCGAGTTGATATTAATATCAATATAATATAATTAATATAATATAATTATCAACATTCGGCCACCATCTTCTTCTACGATGACAAGAAACAAACACTGAATTAAAAACTCATCAGTTTCTTGACAGCGAGAAAATATATAGCGAAATATCGCTAATATTTTGAAACCCGCCAAATCTTTCAAATCAAGCATAACTTTTCAAAAGGACGTATGTAACATTGGATAGGAAATTAGAAACATTGGATAGCAATGTCTATATGAGATTATTAAAAGCTATTTAAAAGTTAATGCTATTTTTTTATATCTGTTTGAGCTATTAGTTGTATAAAGGGATAGCGTTTAAGAGAATTGTGAAAAATGTCGAGTTTTGCAAACACGGACAAGACTTTTGATAAAACAAAATCATACACCTTTTACTTGTGTACTACTCACATACACCCTGATTGATTCGTCGGTATCACACCTTGATTGTTACATACACCCTGCATGATTCGTCTATTTGACAGAAGGGTTTTCACATACGTCAAATCAGATACACCGGTTTTTGTTTTGCAGTGAAGATACGTCGGCAGCTCGAAAAGCATTGAGGAATTGTCGGTTGGTTGGTTTACTTACATAACTACCCAGAGTTGTGAAATAATCGATGTTAAATGCGGAGATGAGAGGGTCAGTCAGATGTTATACGTTTTGTGTTTTTCGTGTTAAGAAAGCGATGGTCAGATTGGTATGTGAAGTTCAATATTAAAGTCAAGATTAAAGTGCAATTTTATTAGAATACTTTTGAAATAATAAACATGTTGCTCCCGGAAATACAAAACCAAACATACAAACTTGACGCATTTGCTGATTGATAGTGGTTGCTTTGTTTTTTTCACATACGACGCTTCACTGTGAGCGAATCTGCAGTTTTTGTGTTATCATCAAATTTTAACAGTTAAGTCATGTGGACAATAAAAGGGTGTATCAACACCATTTTAAAAACAATGAAAGAAGGTCACATAGGGCGTTCATTAAATATATTTTCCATAATGCATTACAATTTCAAACCTTGTTTTTCATTAACTCGTAGGAAAAGCATGTATTTTATATTCGGTTAGATGTCAAATATCGATTTGTTTATTTTTGCGACTTACGTCCTTTTGAAAAGTTATGCTTGAAATATATTAAATATATATTACAATGTCTTGCCCCTTGGCGCAAAATTAAGTGAGAGACACATGATGATCTGGGAGGGAGAAACAGACTCGGAAAATGTGAATGTCAAGGGAAGCCACAAATGAGCTGTCACAAACTGTCAGTGGGAGCCAGCAGTACAAAACATCAATCAATGCGAAGTATTGATATCGAATACAAATTATTTTCTTGCTTGAAAACAATTTGCACTGCAAAATTTTCGTTTCTTCAGTTCAGGAATCGGTATTCAATTTAGCTAAATTGTAGTGTATCAAGCATGTTATATTGTAAATTTGATAGTTTTCTTAAAATGGAGGGGGTTGTAGAGATATTCAGGTACGGTTACTCTAAATTTCCGGGTTCGTGTCGGGTACGAGTATACGAAGATAATATTTTTGAGTTCGGATCGGGTAAGGGGTATATTTGGGTACGGGTAGCATCGAGGGGCACGCAAAAACTTCAACTCCGGCACAGGAAGTAGCCGTAATTAAATTAATTCCATTAATTACAAGGGTCAGGTCGGGTTCGGGTTCTTGAAATTTTTATGAATTGGGTACGGGTTTGGTTCGGGTATTCAAATGTCTATATCTGACCATCTTTATGGGATTGTTTGTTAATGTGATGTATTATTATTGACAAATAAAGGAAATGCTTAAAATATTCACATTTATTCATCATTTCATAACAGTTGGCAACAACAAAATTTCAGCTCAAATCAACTCAACATACTTCGGCTATCCAATTTTCTTTTCCTCATTTTACGAACTCTGTTAGTTTTAATTTTGAAGAGCAAAAATCTTTTAACAAGCTTGAATTTGATATTATGGCAATTCTGAATTTGCAGCGGCAGCGACATCAATGTCTTTTGTGCCTGAAGGATTACACTTCTGTTAGTTGATGCCTTGTCAGTGAGATTTTCTTTGAAAATTGAGTCCATACACGTAAATCTTGTATACCTACAGTAGGAGCATGAAGTGCTTTTCTTTCTTATACTTCCCATTAGATATCCTGCAATGTGAAATAAGGCGTTAGTTTCGGCATTATTCAAATTTAGAAGGATCTGTTTCGCCATAGTTGATATTTCAGCTTTCGAAAAATCAAGAGTTTCTTCCAGGATCGCTGTAGATTGCGTTTAAGAAGGTTGCTCTGCGTTGTTCAAGTGATCCATAAATCCTGACAAATATTCTCTGTCGTGCATGTTGTAAAAAGAATTTTTGACGACTACCGGGTCTGAATCCTCTTCGGTGATCATCTTTTTCATCACCAAAAGCAACCCATTCAGGCACCACAGCAGAAAAGTTCGCGTAGTTATGATCCAGAAGAGCCGGCGAAGAGTAGAGGGGACGGGATTTTTAAAAGTCCAACAACCGATCGCTCTCTTCCGGTTCGTCTTCAGGAGGTAGCAAGAAAGCTTCAATCGACGGAACGGCATCTTTTTTTCGTTTTCTTCCCATTTTTATCGACGCGGAAGCAGTCCTCTAAGAAATGGGCCTGCAAATAATTAAAAAAGATCATAGCAACATTGATAAAATGAAAAACACTTGTACCGTCAACACACGCTACAGACTCGCGAGCTTGGTTTAATTTCGCCGGTTCCGGAATCCATCCGACAGAACTTAATCCATTGGGATCTTGTGATATAATCAGTAGGAAAGCGCAAAAACCCCAATCCAGGATAATTCCTGCTGTTTCGGCCGCAGTATTTCACCTGACACTTCATTTTGGCTGATTCACTACGAGTCTCTACAAGTGATTTTTCAACTCCAACTTTACACAAGCATTAAGTCATTCGACGGTAACACGTAAACAACAGAGACACGAAAAACCGAAACCCCTCATTATGGGAATTAATTACTTGATAATTTTTATTTGCCAAGAATTTTCTTGCGCAATATTGTGATTGATTTATTAGATTTTGTGTGTAGTATTTGCTTCTCCCTCCCAGATGATGATGACGTGTGGAAGTTTTTGAGTGTATCATTTTAGTTAACACTGATCGAATTCCACTCCGTTATTTGGAGTATAATTTTGACGAAAAATTTTATTTAACGAATGTATAAATTTTGAAAAGCCATAAAATGCATAAAATTTAATCTATATTCGTTTTGTAATATTTTTGAGTGTTCATAAAGAGAATACTGAAAACTAAATAAACTCAGAGATTGATTCACTTTTACTCATTCGTATGGAGAAATTTCTAAAAGCGTACACAGAGAAAAAAAAACCCTAAATATAAGTTCTTTTAACTTAATTTTGGGTAATTTTGCGTTTTGCATCCCACTCTCACTTTTTGTTGTTGTCAAAAACGGAACGAGAGATTCGACTTCCTCATGACTATCGTTCAATAAGCTACTAGTGAGTATATGAGATATTCTCAAATTTGAGTCAATTGAACTTAATTTTGGGTAGAAAATACTCACGAGTAAGTAATTATTTTTGCCGTAGTCATATGCAAACTAATATAAGCGGTTTACTGAAAATTAGCTTATTGAACGGAACATGGGAGATGAGTGAAAAGAACTTAATTTAGGGAAGTGCGGTTTTAGAGCAAATTGTATACAAACTCGGTCGCTGTCCCATACAAAAATCCAACATGGCTGAATCATGAATTTGACACATTAGAACACCTATATGTAGTCACCTTGCGCTCAACTACGTAAAAACTTCTCGAAAAACGAATCTGATTCATATATGAGTCCCGCTCACTCATATTCGTAAAATCGTACATGGTAACAGCAAAATACCCAATAATGGCTGTAAACGACTCGATATTGACTAGAATGCAAACATTTTCGAGGAGAATTAAATGAGTAAAAAAATAAATTACCCAAATTACTAACAAATGAATATATACTACTTATGTTTCTAGCTGTAATTACTCATAAATGGGTAAATTTTACACATATAATGGGTAGTCTCAGTTTCCATCGAAAATGCTTACTTTTTAGCAAAACTTTACTCATTATATGAGTAAATTTGATCTTCCGGTTTTGAAAATATTAGAAGGAGAATTATTGACCAATGCACGGAATGAACTGTATGAACAAATTTGACGTTTGAGCGGTGAAGTGTTTACTAAAAATGAACACATGAATAATACTCGCGTAACATTTAAAAATGGCCTATCAACTTATGTACACAAAACTTTTTAGACATTTTTTGCGCGAACCGAAGTACGCCCATGCAAACAAACAACACCATCGGGTAGGGTGAATTCTCCCCTTTCCGATAGTGGTTTGGTTTGTGTGGGTGTTCTTCGGCTCGTGAGAAAAGGGCCTAACAAATTGTTTATAAAAGTTGACAGGACCTTTGCTAAAGTTACGCGAGCATTACATCATGTGTTCATTTTTAGTAAACACGGCACCGCTCAAAAGTCAATTTTTTTTCGTGAGTTCATTCCGTGCATTGGTCAGTGAGATTTAAACTAGTCAAAAGTAGGTAAAAGTGAACTGTCCGCTGGGTACTTTTTTCTTACCGTGTACCCCATACTTGTTTTGAATGACTGAGCGTACATTTTTCAATGGAAAAATGCCTTAATTAAATGCTGTGTAAGCAACGGTGTGAGTCGCTTGTTCGTGAGCGACTGAATGTTTTTGTTGGCTCTTTCATTGCCTCGTCCTTTACCATTTGGTATAAACGGTCTGAACAGAGCAATGGATTAAATAGTGTAGTGCTCAGCCTAAGCAGTCAATAATTTTACACTCTTCTTATAAGGCTGTCCACGAGACAGTTGCAATCAGCTGACTTTTTTGTTTACCAAGAACTTTTGACAGATCACAGTAGAACTGGCAGTTTATTCTCATATGAATTTCTGCTTTGTTTATGTTTACATTCGGCACCATTAACACCAGATCACTCACACACTCTTGATTTCTAGTTGTCAGTTCCACTGAAAACCGTCTCTTGGATCACCTTATTAGGTCGTATGAATAAAAGCGTTTACTTTACTTTTCCCGTAAGAAAAGCATTGGAAAGTAAAGTAAACTCTTTTTATTCATACGGCCAATTATACCATTGATTCTGGTCAATGTAGATAACAGTAAACTGGGGACTTAATTCTTACCGTGTGCGAATTTGAGTGAACGGGTCTCAAATATGAGGTAGTTTCATTTGCCGTAAACGAAAGCACACAAACGTAACATTCCGTGAACGCTTTTCGCATCGAGCTTTTATCCTGTTCATAACGAACGTAACGTAACGGACGTTTGGTTTCACGGCCAATGAAAGTAAACCATTAATGGTAAAAATTAAAGCTATTTAAATTTAAATTTCAATTATTTTTGCATTGATTTTGAATCATCATCATTGGTTGAAAAACAACACAAAGATAACTCAAATTTCAACCTTGTACACCGTGTGAAAAAAATTGGCCTCATAGCCTAGTCAGTAAAGGCACGGTATTACCAACAATCAATACGAAACTAACGATTTTAAATTGGCTCACCACTTTAGTAGCCTATTGGTCCCAAGCAAACGATTAACGTACCCTATTCTAGTCGAAATTCTAGTACTACGCAATGTTTGTTTTGATTCGCTATGAAAGTTTGACAGATATAATGAGGGGTTATTGGTTTTTCCTTAAGAGAAGAGGTGACAATACGGGGGCGAAAAAAAACCACTTTTCTGTCAAACGTGAACCAGCTCCTGATTGGCCGATTTCATGTGTGTAAGATAGAGATAGAGATAGATAAAGATATAGATAGAGATAGAAATAAAAGAGGAAGAAGCCAATTGTCACCTCTTCCTCTTAGGTTTTTCCTATGTTTCGAGGGGTGAATCGATTAGCTTGGGACCGAAGAGAGTACCAGAGCTGAGCCAAAAAGTTGAGCACGTTATTTCGGGACCTTCTTGTCTTAGAGTTACCTCTATGGTATTACCAAGCGGGAGGCGGCGGGTTCGATTCCCTGTCCGGTCGAGGGAATCTTTCGGGTTGGAAATTTTCTCGACTTCCCTGGGCATAGAGTACCATTGTGCTTGCCACACAATATATAAATTCATGCAATTGGTATTGGCATCGAAAGCTCTTAATTAATAACTGTGAAAGTGCATTTAGAACACTAAGTTGAGAGCACGCAATAAGCTAATATGCACTAAGCAAAAAGCTTGAAATGCGAATAAGAAGAAGATTTTTTTTGCATTTTCGTGCACACGTAGTTAACGATATTTCATGTAAATTTATAGGTGATATCACATAAATCAGCAATGTACACGCTAAGATGCACATACCTTAAAGTCGGTAAAGAATACCTAGAAATCGGTAAAAATTACCGATAATCGAAGAAAGTGCACATACCTAAATTATCGGTAATCATGGATTACCAATAATTAACGTTAAAAATTACCTAATTTATAGCAAAAAAAAGCTTATTTATTGTAACAAGTTACGATTTTTATCGGTATAAAATACCGATAATTTTAGGTAATCGTTGCTAAGAGTGACTGATATACAACCCTAGCAGTACAGTTGTTGCAAAACAGATAAGAAAACTTCCTGTACAAAAAGTAGAAGAGTCTGTGCCTACACGCTAAGCTGCACATACGTTAAAGTCGGTTAAGGTATAGGTAGAAATTATCGATAATCTAAGCAAGTGCACATATCAATATTATCGTTAATCATGGATTACCAATAATTAACGTTAAGAATTATTTAATTTAAAGTAGAAAATAGCCTATTTAATGAAAAAAGTAACGATATTTATCGGTAAAAAATACCGTTAACTTTAGGTAATCGTAGCTAAGAGTGTAGGGTGTTAATGGTGCTGAATGTAAACATAAACAAAGCAGAAATTCATATGAGAGTGAACTGTCAGTTCTAATGTGATCTGTCAAAAGTTCGTGGTAAACAAAAAAGTCAGCTGATCGCAACTGTCTCGTGGACAGCCTTATAAGAAGAGCGTAAAATTATTGACTGCTTAGACTGAGCACTGCACTATTTAATCCATTTCTCTGTATATGTATATATATATGTATATATATGTATATATACATTTATATGGTGTTCAATTAAATGTGTTATAAGAATTTTTTGTATTTAAAATAAATCGCCTTAACCACAACGATAGAACAACCAAACAATTTATTGTTTCCACAATAGAATCTTTTCTAAATGGGGAAATGGGGAGCCATTTCCCATTAATTTTGTTGTATTTCTTGAAAATTCATACTATTTGGGACCAATTTAAGATCTATTTTAATAACAATATTTAAAATTTAATTGTTTGATATACATTAAATAAGATCGATTGTTGGCAAAACATTTCGCTGTGAATGTATTTTATTTAATGGCAATTGCATGGTTATTGTTTTCGGGTTGTATGTGACTTATTTTAGACATAATCAAGTTACTGTAATAACGGCGCCGGTGGTGTAGTGGTAAGCGTGATTACCTCTCACCCAAGCAGGCCTGGGTTCAATCCCAGTCGGCGCCGCCGGGATGTTCTGAGGCATAACATCTCTGATCATGCCTTCCTTCGGATGGGAAGTAAAGCTGTTAGTCCCCGGTTCATGAGTTGATGGGTCGATAGGTAGGGTCCAGGTGTGGGAGCTGCCTTCCTGGCACGTCGGTAGCATTGGTGCTCAGCACGGAAAACAAGATCGACGGAAAAAACAAACCAAAGGAAAAAAAAAAAAAAAGTTACTGTAACTTTTTGCTACTGCTTTATGTTGCTTGGAAAGCTTGCAAACAATTTCATGGTTTATGCCAACTTTAGCTTAAAATTAAGCGAGGGGAGATTTTATGCGATTGTTTAAATTCTGAATTTTTTCTGTGTAATCGTTAATCACTTATTCCAAAAATGATTAAATTGTAACCATTATTGGTTTGCTTCCAATGACCGTGCGTAACCTAAAGCTCGAATATGCACGCTAAGATCATAATCACAAATATAGAGTTTGCTTTACCCAGATTGCACGTAAAATCAAACTCAGAATTTGAGTACACAAATTTGGGTAATCTGCCTGAACAGAAACATTGGTTGGTTATTTATCCCATATATGGGTAAATGTGATCTAAATATTAGTAGATTTATGAAAATAAGACTACTATTTACTCATCACGCTATTTCACGCAGAAAAATTTACCGTCGAAACAAAAATATTTGAGGTAAATTTAAACGTAAACTCAGTTTGTTCTGGCCACAAACATAAACTAGGTTGATTTCAAATGTATTCTACGTTTGAATCCATTGATAATAATGTTTAAAACAAAAATAATGTGACGTTTATTTTAAAAATATTCGTGTTGAAAATAAACGTGAATATTTTTGATTTATTTGAAAACTATTTGCGATCAAAAATTAATATGTTTATTTTAAACATGCTTTTCATGTTTAAAATAAACAAACATATTTTGAAATTATTTTAGCATTTGAATGCTGAATAAATCAAAATACAATGGATAGCAATTAAATGGAAATTCCTGCGATTATGGAAAGTCTGTGGATGTTTGGATCCGGGGGGCCGTCGGGGTGGGTGTCCGATCCGATCCAGTTCAGTAAAACCGGTGAAACTTTGTGATATTAGCGTCATTTTGTCGTTTCTGACGCTGGTCCTCATACCGGCCTCTTTCTAAGTATAGTGTTCGGGGATGATCTGTTTTTCTTTCGACGTCGGGTGGGGGGTGAGGATGATATGGGTATCGGTATCAGAATCGACGGATTGACGTTAGTATTGTGATGTTCAAGGCCGTTTTCGGTTAAGTTTGTCGAATGTAAACAAGAAGGAAAAAAGGACACGCTAAAAATTGATTACCCAGATTATGTATTGTTGAAATAAACATGCTTTTGAATTTAAATTAAACATACATATTTTTGTTGAAAACATGTTTTTAATTTACTTTGAACTATTCATATTTTTATTTAATAAACATATATATTTTTAACTTAAATGAATAAAATTTGGTTCCGTGTTAAAAACTTCCCGAATTTAGGTAGAATATTTTTTATATGTCAAATTGTCATTCTCAACCTATAAATCTAGATTGAGCTGGAATTAGGGCCTAACAGCTTTTGTAAACAATGACTTTTCTCGATTATTTCTAGGAATTTAAGACGCACCAACGTAAATCAACAAAACCATCGGGTAGGGGAAGACTTCCCCTACCTGATGGTGATATTAATTTGCTTTGGCGAGCCTTGAGTTTCTATAAATCATCGGGAGAAGAAATTGTTTACAAAAGCTGCTACGCCCTAATTCCATCTCTATCTAGAAATAATCATTTTTGGGTAGGTTCAGTTTTGACCGTTCTGGTTGGATACTATCCAAATTTTGGTAGTTTTGAAATAGTGTGTTAGTGTCAAAAAAAAAATGGTTAATCTGCGTTTACATTCATAAATATGGGTAAACGCAGATCGTTTACACTCTAACATTATTATCCGTTAAACCTATGCCGAAAGGTTAATTTTTCAGTAAACTTCTAGACCAATTGCTTTCAGTCACCATGGACGTAAGGCGGCCCAGTTTCCTTATCAAACGCAAAAAACGCAAAACGCAAATTTTAAGAAAACACGTGGAAGAAATAATCAATAAATCAATAAAAAATCATAATTTTGGTACTGTTGCGACCCAGAACTTATAGTACTAACATGAAAGCACTAAATTACGAGCAAATTATACAAACAAAATGAATTATAAATTAACTTAAAAATACCCACCACCCAGAACACCGCTTCTACACTTATACATCTATATACATCCCAAATTGATTACCCTTCACCTCACACTGAACACGACAAATAAATCAGTTACCTAAGAACTACAAAGCAACACAGACCAGTTTCTGCACTCTCGTCCGAAAACTATCTCGGTTCGCGCCAGTCCGCCCAGTGATTGAAACCACAATTTCGCCGTTGTACACAAGTTCGCCTTTGTCGTCGTGCCGGCCAGATTCCGGCAATTGAAGCAAGAACATTTGGTGCCGAAACCCGGGACGATCCCGGACAGTGATTGCGTTCCAACGGATCAATCAATTCGTCGCGAACATTTATAACCATTCGAACCGTCCCGCGTGTGCTTTCACTGCGTGTATCTGCCCAGTACAATAGAAGCTACCGTTTAGTTATTGTTTCTCTTCACACTGAGGTTCTACATTGTTAGTGCGACTATTGTGAGGAAGATTGCCACGCCGCTCCCGCAAAGAGTGTTGTGCTGTTGGAGATAATTAATTACCGGTTGCTGCTGTCGCTGTTTTGGACTGCATAGGATTTGGACCGCCCCAGAGTGCCGTCGTCAAAGTACCCGTTTGGCCAACCATCGTCGCAGTATCGCCGAGAAGATTTCCTCCAACAAGTCCACGTCGTAACGATCGAAAGGTTAAGTACGGTCGAAGCAGGTGAGTGACCTCTTTTTCTTTGTTGAGGCAGAATGGCTACCGCCACGCGGAGCAAGAAAGCCAAGCAGTTGAAACAACTGGCTGCCAAGCGGGGCAACCTACTGCAATCAGCGCAATTGATTCGCGAATTTGACCAAAATTATGATGTTTCGCAAGCAGCCGAGATTCCATTTCGGCTTGATCGTTTGGACAAGTTATGGGATGAGCTGGAACACGTTGATATGGAGCTTGAAGCACTTTGCGGTGAAGACCCTGGCGCCATTGAAACTCGTGCCGAGTTTCAGAACTTGTACTATCGATTGAAGGGTTCACTTACGAGAAAGCTTCCAGCTCCTACCCAAGCCAATCCACCTGCTCCCGTACAACAACAGCAGATTATGCTCCCTTCCTCTGGTGTGCGCCTCCCAGAGCTAAAAATCCCAGAATTTGATGGGAACCCTGAAGATTGGTCTGGCTTTCATGACTTGTTTAAATCCATGATCCATGACAACTACCAATTAACAAACATTCAGAAGCTACATTATCTTCGAGCTTCGTTGAAAGGGGATGCTGCTCGTATCATCTCTTCTCTTGCCGTTTCTACGTACAGCTACACTGTTGCGTGGAAGTTGATAACGGATCGTTACGAGGACAAGAATTTGTTGATCAAGCAACACATCTCTGCGCTTTTTTCCGTTTCTCCGCTGCGGAATGAGTCCGCTTCTGGCCTTTCTGAACTGGCAGATGAGTTCGAGAAACACGTGAAAATCTTGGACTCTCTAGAAACCAAGGCGCAGCATTGGGATTCTGTGTTGGTGGAGCTCCTTTTCAGTCGTATGGATGCCACCTCACAGAAACAGTGGGAAAATAACCGTGACAAAACCCAGCGTCCTTCGTACGACGATCTCATAAAGTTTATCCATGATCACTCTCGCACACTGCAGTCTCTCAAGCTCTCCCAATTAGTTTGTACACCGTCGATGGAGGCCAAGCTTACGAAGTCACGACAAGTGTTGGCCCATTCGGCCACAGAACAAACTCCTAAATGCACTGCGTGCAAACAAGCGCATTTTCTGTTCCAATGCGAGGTCTTTCGTGATCAAACTCCGCATCAACGTTTCGATTTAGTTAAACGGAACAACCTATGCATCAATTGCATCAAAGCATCCCACCAAGCAAGAAACTGTACAAGTGGGTGCTGCAAGTATTGCCAAAAGAAGCACCACACTTTGCTTCATCTCCCGTCGTCCGCCTCCTTGATGACGGGTGGAGCTCCACCACACAGTCAACAGACTGAATTCCCAATGCATGAAACAAATCCCAATCTGTCGCATTCTCCTCCGGTTCCGTTCAATAGTGGCCCGGATGTCACTTCGGTCAATCGTGCGTACCCGCTCTCGTCGCCGTCGGTATTTGCGCCTCGCCTGCCCCCGTCGGAAATAGTCACACCTCCTTTCACCGCCTGTCAAACCGTCGCACCAGCAAATGTTGGTGAAAATACAGTGATTTTGTACACCTCACTAGTGAATATCCACGATAACCTCGGACACAGTCAAATCGCTCGTGCACTCCTAGACAGCGGCTCGCAGTCAAGTTTCGTTTCCGAGTCGTTGTGCCAACGTTTATCGCTTAACCGAGTGAAGATCAACATGCCTGTAAGCGGCATTGGGCAAGCAATTGTCAACGTACGTTACGTAGTCTCGGTGAGCATCTCATCCCGATTTGGGTCACAACAATTCCCATTGCATTGCCTGGTGTTGCCGAAACTAACGGTGAACCTTCCAACGAAGACGGTGGATATTAACACGTGGAAAATTCCCAAGCATCTACCGTTAGCAGACCCACACTTCTATCAAAGTCATGGTATCGATTTAATTATCGGTGCCGAGCTTATCCCGTTCATTCTGCAATCCGAGCAGATTCCGTTCGATGACCAGCTACCACCACTCCAGAAGACAAGCTTCGGATACGTATTCTCGGGAAAGGTTCCCGCTTCGATGACCACTCCACTTACCTGCTTGGTCTCCGCTTTCGACAACCTGGACGCACAGGTGAAAAGGTTCTGGGAAGTGGAAAACTTTGATGTCGGGAAATGCCTGACTGCCGAAGAACAACAGTGTGAAGCCCACTTCGCATCTACACACAGTCGCAATGCCGACGGTCGTTATGTAGTACGTCTACCAGTTAGGCAAGAACTTCTACCGTCTATTGGAGACACGTGGAACACAGCAGCTCGTCGATTTTCTGCCCTTGAAAGACGGTTCCGCTCCGATGAAACACTATACAAGAGCTACACCGATTTCATGGAGGAGTACGAACGGTTAGGCCACATGGAGGAAGTGAAGACTCGCGTCGCGTTACCCCAGTATTTCCTGCCCCATCACGCAGTCCATCGTCCCGACTCGTCAACAACCAAAATAAGAGTTGTGTTCGACGGCTCGGCTAAAAGCAGCAACCAGCTCTCCTTGAACGATCTTCTTCTTACAGGACCAACAGTTCAGCCTTCCATGTTGTGCATCGTTGTCAACTCTCGTTTCCACCGATTCGTCATGAAAGCAGACGTGGAGAAAATGTTTCGACAGGCTTTGGTTCATCCAGACGATCGCCTACTACAGCAAGTTGCGTGGCGCCGAAACGAATCAGAGCCACTGAAAACCTATTCCTTGAACACTGTCACCTACGGCACATCTTGTGCTCCGTATCTAGCAACCAGAGTCCTAAACCAGCTGGCAGACGATGAAGGGCATGACTTTCCACTGGCTGCCCCCATTGTCAAGAAAGATTTTTATGTGGACGATGTTTTAACTGGATCCGAGAGCATCGAAGCTCTAGTTAAAACCAGCATACAGCTGACCGAATTACTAAAGCGAGATGGTTTCAATCTGCGGAAGTGGAGCGCGAATCACCCCAGTATTCTGGAACATTTTCCAGAGGAACTAAAGGAGCATCAGTTGCCGCTAGAACTCGACCGATCTGCATCGATCAAGGCACTGGGCCTACTATGGTTTCCAAAGGAGGACGTATTTGGATTCAAGGTCCCTGATTTTCCAGCCCTGCCACACGTTACGAAGCGCCTCGTACTATCGGAGATGTCGCAGTTATTTGACCCCTTGGGTCTGGTCGGTCCAGTGGTGGCCAGTGCGAAGATGTTTGTGCAGCGATTATGGCAGGAGAAACTTAGCTGGGACGAAAAGCTGCCGGACATTCTGCAATCATGGTGGCTGTCCTTCCGAGCAGCAATTGGTATCGTTCGGAATCTTCGAGTTCCTCGGTGGGTGTTCGAAGAGAGTGCAAAGAGCTACGAGTTGCACTGTTTTGTCGACGCTTCTTCCAAAGGGTATGGGGCGTGCATCTACACAGTATCAACAGGACCTTCCACTAAACGAACAAGCCATTTGCTCATAGCAAAATCACGTGTTGCTCCAGTATGTGGTTATTCCATCCCACGGTTGGAACTCTGTGCTGCCGTACTGGGAAGCCAGTTGGCTGATACCATTCGTAGAACAACCAAGTTTGACTCTACGGTCACGTTCTGGTCAGATTCATCGATCGTTTTGCACTGGATTAATTCACCACCGTCGTCCTGGAAGATATTCGTGTCCAACCGAGTATCGGAGGTCCAGAAACTCACACAAGGATCCCAGTGGTGGCACGTTCCAACCCTAGAAAATCCCGCCGATCGTATATCTCGCGGGGTACAACCAGATGATATCAAGAACGATGCACTGTGGTGGCATGGGCCGTCCTACTTGCTGAATGAAGTGGAATCGTGGCCAGCTCCGATAATTCCATTGACGTCGACCGACATTCAGCAGCAGACACCTGAGCAGCGGCAAACGGTTGTACTCCTAAGTGTCACATTTGACGATTCGCTAATCCACGATTACTCACAACTGTCGCATCTTATCAAAGTTGCTTCATTCTGTCAACGTTTCGCAAAAAACTGCCGATTGCCGAGGATGGCTCGTACAGTGGGACCAATCACTCTGGTCGAATACGACAGTACTTTGAAGTCACTCATCCGTGTTACGCAAGCTGCATGTTTCCAGCAGGAACTGCGCCACCTGCGGCACAATGATCAAGAACGGATGGCTCTGCGAAAGGCTGACTTCAAATCACCATTAAAAGACCTTGATGTGTGGATCGATGACACCGGTCTTCTCAGATTGAATGGACGGCTAGCAAACTCACCTGGATCCTTCGACAGCCGCCTCCCGATCATACTACCGGCCGACCACCACCTTTCAAGATTGATCGCCAACTCCGTTCACCATCAAACACTGCATGCAGGACCCACACAGCTCCTGGCAACAATCCGTCAGCGCTTCTGGCCAATACGCGGAAGAGATCTAGCTCGAAGGACAGTCCACCATTGCGTGACTTGTTTTCGTTTTCATCCCCCAGCAAGCAACCAGTTTATGGCTCCACTACCATCAAGCCGTGTCACTGCAGCGAAAGTATTCGAGCATACGGGGCTGGATTACTGTGGGCCGTTTTTCGTTCGACCATTGGCAGGTAGAGGCGCGTCGGTAAAAGTCTGGGTCACAGTGTACGTCTGTTTCGCCGTAAAAGCCGTAGTCCTCGACATCGTCGCCGGGTTGTCGACGGAGTCGTGCGTCAATTCGTTGAGGCGCTTCGCGAGTCGTGTCGGGCGTGTTCGTACAATACACTGCGACAACAGCACTACGTTCGTCGGAGCGCGTCGAGAAGTTATGGAGATGCGACAAGCTTTGGTTGATCAACTCAACGGCACTGCATGAACCACCGAATGTTTGGAGAAAGGCATCGAGTTCCAGTTTATTCCACCACGTGCACCGCATTACGGCGGCCTATGGGAGGCTGCAGTAAAGGCCTTCAAGCGGCATTTCTGGAAGATCATCGGAGCAGCTCCACACCACTACGACGATATGCGCACAGTTGTTTCCCAAGCTGAATGTATACTGAACTCCAGACCATTGACGCCTCTTTCCAACGACCCGCAGGATCTCTCTGTCCTGACACCCGGCCATTTCTTGCTAGGAGAGTCCCCCTTTCATTTGCCGGAGGCAGACCTTTCTCAGGTGCCAACCAATCGTCTCAACCATTTCCAGGCCACACAACGCTCCGTCCAAAATCTCTGGAAGCGTTGGTCCACGGAATACATCGGGCTTCTCCACCAACGGCCAGCTAAGTGGAGGAAGTCCCCAACCGAGTTTCGCGTCGGGACCATGGTCTTGGTGAAGAAAGATAACGTTCCTTCGATGCAATGGCCCCTTGGCAGAGTTGTGGCCATCTATCCCGGAAGTGACAACATCGTGCGCGTAGTGGATGTGCGCACGCAACTAGGTATTCGACGCCGTGCAACATCTGAACTATGCGTCCTTCCCATCGAAGATCAGGGTCCAACGAAGGCACACGATTGTGAAACCGTCACCACCAACTCTTCTTGAATGCTGCGCTTCAACGGGGCCCGGTGATGTTGCGACCCAGAACTTATAGTACTAACATGAAAGCACTAAATTACGAGCAAATTATACAAACAAAATGAATTATAAATTAACTTAAAAATACCCACCACCCAGAACACCGCTTCTACACTTATACATCTATATACATCCCAAATTGATTACTCTTCACCTCACACTGAAAACGACAAATAAATCAGTTACCTAAGAACTACAAAGCAACACAGACCAGTTTCTGCACTCTCGTCCGAAAACTATCTCGGTTCGCGCCAGTCCGCCCAGTGATTGAAACCACAATTTCGCCGTTGTACACAAGTTCGCCTTTGTCGTCGTGCCGGCCAGATTCCGGCAATTGAAGCAAGAAAATAATGAATTACAGTTATTTCGGTTAAAATGATACCGAACGCCATTATAAACTTTACCAATCATTCTGTAAAATTTACAATCCATTTCAGTAAATTTTGACAGCTCAAGAGTGAAGAAAATTTACTGAACGGATTGTAAATAATAAAATTACTGAATAGATTACCGAATGTTCACCTGTTCCATATTCGGTAAAAAATTACATTATACTGTAAAAAAAATCTTAGTGTGTACTTGAAAATATGCTCCGTACAGTGGACCGTTTCGGGGTCGTTCCAGTTTACGATGTGGTAACTACTGGGACTTCAATGTTCCCAGCACAAGCTGGCATGATCGTTTCTCTCTGATCTTCCAACCACCGATGAACCGTGATTTTAGAACTACGATTACTACATATGCTTCTCACACTCACATTGTCATCACCTTCATTCACGGACTGCAGAAGGTTGTACTTCCTGCCGATGAATTGCATTTCCGATTCCCACCGTTGCTGATTCGCTTTCCGCTTGCTTTTAAGCTCTTGCTGCATCGATTTTTTCCGTAAGGTCTTTTCCTGCTCCTTGACTTCCCGCATGAGCCTCTCTTGGACCTGCTTCTCTTCTTCTATGCGACGCATTTCAAGTTCGACCCTTGCTACACTATTCGAAAAAGTAGTGTAAATTTCTATTCAATATGATGCACATAAATCGAGCGTCACATATCATATACGATTACATTATGACATTAAAGTTCTGACACATTTCATGCAATGTAGTAAATATTGTTTACAAAAGACCATCTTTGTAAACAACATTGTTTACAAGTTGCTCAGTTGCGTGAAAGGAAATACAAGTCTACGAGAATGAATGTTTACATCTCGGTTTACATCACAATTAAAATACAGAATTTTTATCTGTGTAGGATGCCACTAGTGGTCGGCGATTTCCCGAATTGCGAAGGGGTGGGCCATCAAACGGTTCGTCACACCTGATCGGTCGCAAGCGAGACATTCGGCCTCGAGCACGGAATCTCCCGCTGTGATGATTCTCACAGAGCAACATGCACGGCGAGTTTCATCCGACATCATTCGTCGAGTTTAACTTGGGCTTCGTTCGTGCTCTTAACAAATACTGACTTTGCCGCCGGTAGCGTCCGGATAACCTCAAAATGAGAAAATATCGCTAAAGATTTGTAGCTACAGAAGTGAAAATCGCTCGTCGAAGTTTCAGACGTCTATATAGCAAACACCAGATTTTCTTTGGGTTAGCTTTTAGCTAGAAGAGTTTAATTTTAGTTAATTTTAAGGTACAAACTCGTTATTTCACTTACAGATTTTAGTCCTTTTAACGTGTTCGATTCACTCTATAGCATGTATGTTTGTCCGTTGGTTCCCGGTTCATGAGTTGATGGGTCGAAAGGTAGTCTCGCCTAACTTTTCAAAAGGTCCTAAGTAACAAATGTAAACAAATCGAGTTTATAAATGCACATTGTAACATTTGTATCTAAGAACATTATGCACACACAGACATTTAGATTAATGTCATTGAATTGAGAAAATTCTAAATTAACAAAACGTCTGAAATCAAAATTTGCATTAACGATGTTTCACTGTTACATAAGACGTTTGACTATGTTCATCAAGACAAACGTCTGAAGTATTAGAAAAACCAAAACAGTGCAGATCTGTACTTCAGTCCTTTGTGTTTATACGAGTAAAACGTCTAAAATGTTCAAACAAACCAAAACAATATGATTGTGCACATCGAAATTTTCATGTCAAGCATTTTTCTACTATTTCCACGTGGGGGGAGGGGGGGGGGGGTTGGGTTGACAATTATCCACGGCCCATACAAATTTTAAAATTTGTATATGGACAATTGTCTACGCATGGGGAGGGGGGTTAAGCATACCGAAAAGCTGTCTACGTAGTTAGTGAACAGCCTCTAAAAAAACACTGTTATCAAATAAAAAGCAGCTCACGCTACCACCAACGATCGACCAAAACAATCTATGGGCAGTGTTGCGATATACCGTTAAAAAAATCCCAATACTCATATTGTTCGTTTAGCTCGTATAACTTAAATTATGCACTCATAATGCTTAAAAACAAACAAATAATGTTGAAAACATAAATGACCTATGTAACTGTGATTATAACAAAACGTCCTATATAACATGTCCAATGTACACCTGACAAGAGCAAATTGTTCTATGTAACATTTTTCACGTTTTCATAAAAAAAAATTTATGAAACGGGTAGATTATAATTTCAATTTCAATTTTACTATCGCATTTTACTATTAAAGGTCTTAAAAATGTCAAAAGTCTATTTGGTTTAAAATAGTATCAAAAAAGATTTTGTCAATCTTCAACCTCGTTTTTCTCGAAAAGAGTGAAATGTTAGATAGGACCTTTTGAAAAGTTAGGCGAGTAGTGTCCAGGTGTGGGAGCTGCCTCCCTGGCGTCGGTAGCATTGGTGCTCAGCAAGGAAAACAAATCAAGGGAAAAAACATATTGGGAACTAAAAACCTAAAATTGACCGCATTACGAAAAGTGGTCAGCTTTGACCACATATAACTCTGTCAATAGCGGATGGATTTTAAGTCTCAACAAGCCAATTGATTAGAATTTTTGCTTCAAATCTGCTAGATTGAACACTTTATTAATTTTCAATAGGTCACTACTGAAAATTACACAAATGTTCAACTGTTGCAATAGTGATCATAACTATCACCGATTACCTGGAAACAGTGCTTTCCCTAACACAGATTTCAAAATCATATTCTATCCGGTACGTAAACTGTTTTTTCCCAACTTGATATTCTACGAAATTAAAACAGTTAAACCAACCGGTGAACACTCGTGTTTATTTCAGTTACCATGGAGACGTAATTTGTGAATAGTCCCGGTCCCTTTCAAATTGTATCATTATTTATGAACGGCCTTATATTTGAAATGACGTTTCACATTTATCTAGTGATGTCCGATTTTCATTCGAATAATCATTTAATCGATTAACAAACCGAAAAGTAAACTACTTATAGTCGGTTAGATCATGCCGATATAAGCATTAATATCTCCACAGGATCATCACCGATCGTTTAAAACATGTGCTGCACTCTCATTGGTGGAAAAATGGCAGCACAGCAAACAAAAATTAATCGATAAGTTGTTAATTGAGTAATTAAAAAATGGGACACCTCTGATTTTGGTATGTTTGTTTTGATCAAAATGAGCGCAAAATTTCATCTCTACAGAGGGGGCAGCAAAACCACAAAATTACATTGAATACGGGGGGTATTTACTGGATGAAAGGGACCGTGAAAGAGGACACTCAAATAGAAAGTTTTTCTTCCGACAGTTTCATCTTAGTATTTATCTTTGGTTAAACATCATCCACCTCCATCAGGACCACCTTCATCCAGATGATCCAGATGTTCCCAGGACCTATAGGATCAGTTTCACAATTCAAAAACTTTATGTATTATATCACATACCCACAACCAGCACTGATTATGTTGTAACCACGTTAGTATGGTAACCATATCTATGAATTTGCAGTGCTTGTTTGGCCTCCTGTATTAAGCTAAATTAGTTTGCAATCAATATTTCACTATAGCTTTGTTCCTAATTTCTACCATAATATTTTTCGAGCATCTCACAAACTTAACATTTATGAATGGTTCACTGTTGTTTTTAACTCAAAGAGTTTCAACATATCAACCATGCATATGTGTGTTCATCATTCATGTTTTGATAGAGCGTAAAGTGAACCCCATTTGTTCCATTATTGTTTGACAAGAACAAGTGACGAAGTAAATTCAATAAAACAATATCGAATTGACAGCAAGGTACCTACATATAATCTCCACTACCACATTTTGCCATTTATTCACGACGTCTACCATTATCAATTCTTAATCAACTCATTATTGGGAGGGTTGTTTATTATTCAGCCGGTGTTTGTAATTGTATAACTCTATCAGTCCACAATAACGTCTAGAAAATGAACACGACAGCAAACATAATAATGCGTTAGATTACTATCATAAAAGTCCCAACACGTCTCTAGGTTGAGCACACTTCCTGAGTGGTGAGCTTTTTGTTGTTATAACAATCGGGAAAATCTCCATGGAGTCGCTTTCACCACATGAATGTATTCATGATGCACACATGTATTTGTATGATTCTGTGTGAATCTGTGAAAGTGTGTGGTGGAGGTTATTTTATTAAATCGTGAATATTTAATAAGGTGTCGAATAATCATTAAGCGACACATTCTCAGCACGGTCGCTATCAACGAACAGTGAAGGAAATTTATGCTGCTCATCTTTAGCCTTTCTTCGCACCATCGAGATCCACGGTTGACGTCGGGAATTCCGGCATCTTTCGAGTAGGTATGCAAAAGCGGTTAAGCTAGTAGCAGTTCAAGACACTTTGTGAATATAGAGCAGCTATAATGATGTGTGTATAAGTACGTAGGCGAATTTAGTTCAGCTAAAGTCGTTTTATACTTGCACATATCTGTGCACTGGAAGACAGGTTCCTTTCATCCATGAACACACGTAGAGGGTGGGTTCAGTTCCTACAATAAACTACCAGGTTCGTGGGAAGCATAATGTACGATGCTGTTTCGTTATATTTCACTAATATGCAGCTACAGAAGACCGTGGTGTGCATTCGATTAAATCTATGGTCCACTACTTGCTATTAGTGCCATTGCGGAAATTGAACCCCAGGAGAATGCAAATACCTGACCATACGACGAAGCCGCAGCATTCGAATTTACATACCATACAGCCAGAAACATGACCATACATTATGACAGTGACATGCAGGTTTTGATTGTGTTATGCGCCTTCATTCATATTACAAGCTTGTTGACAAAGAGCAATCAAACGCTATCTTTCATAATTAAATATATTTTTTAAATTCAATGCATTCAATTTTGAGAAATATTGAGCAACGCACTTGTTTGTATTGACTAGAGTCCTCTATTCAAGATTGCATATATTCATTCCAATTAAAAATACAAAATTCCGAATTGTGAATTCAGCAGACCTATCTATCTATTTACCTTTCATGCTAAAGGTCACGGTTTAAATCTCGATTGACGTTTATTGTGTGGCAAGCACAACGATGCTCTATGTCCAGACAATTCCAGAAAGTTCCTAACATGAAAAGAATTGGGAATCGAACCGTTACCTCTCATTTGATTATTTAAAAAATATAAAATCAATGATTCGTTTACTCTAAGGAAATTAAATTGACAGGTTTTATATGTATGTCAAATCCCGTAAAAAAAATCACAAAATTGATCGTACGGCTCTAAAAGCACAAGTTTTAAAGATACGCCTCTGAATTTTTGGCAGCTGACTCAGCATACATTTATGAATTATTGTCTCAGTATTAGGCATATTTGGTTGATTTTAAAAAAAAGTTAGAACAATTTATTACCTTTTTCTTGTAAAAACCTTATTGTCTTGAAATAATATGATTATAACTTTTTAAAATTTGGCTCATTTTCAGTCGTAGTAAGGATCATTCATATGCCACTAATTTCACTAAAATTCGTCCACTAGGTTAAAAGTTGAAAATCGAGCGTTTTATTAAAATAAATCTAACTTCATACACGCTCTTCCAATAAAGACCAAACAATAGCAATAAATCAATACACATCTCTTCAACCACCAGCCACGTTTTAAAAACATATATATTTATTCACCATGTTTCAAAAAATTGTCCTCTAAGGAGTACGATAAATTTTGAGATACACTGTACACTAGAGTGATGCAAAATTTGAAATTTTCGCTCCACAATACTTAAACGATTTCAAATCGGATCCTGACTAACCTCTCAAAATTTGAACCCGTTTGGTGAGAAACTGAGGTGGCACAAACTATTTGAAGTTTGTATGGGAATTACTATGGTAAAACCAAGATTTTTGTTCATGTCTATCTAATAATTCACCATATCGGTCTGCTTCAAAAACTTTCAACTGTACTAGTAGGAAATTTTGCCAGCTACAACTTTGTGCAAGACCACTTTTTGATTAAATGCAAGGTTCGAAAGTTATTAATGGTTCAATGCACTGATGTCTTATGATCATGCTCAATCAACTGCTCAGCAGGCAACATTGGTGTTTCTGGGACGTTGAATAGGACACAAAAATCATGGCTACTATGTCACACTGCAAAATACAGTGTTGCCTACAGAGCAGCTGCTTGATCATGTCATAAGTTTACCAATCTCTTAAATAATTAATAACTTTTTCCTGTCTCGTTTAACATAGAAACGATCTTCAGCAAAGTTGTAGCTTAGGAAATTTTCTATAAGAATGGCTATCGAACGGTTTCGCAGCTCAATATGGAAAAAGACAATGAACAAAAAGTTGAGATTTCCCATAGTAATTTACATGTAAACTTCAAATGGCTTGTGCGAAGTCTGTTTCTAACCAAATGAGTTGTAACTTTGGGAGGCTAACCCGATTTGAAACCAATTAAGCACTGTGGAGCTAAAAAGTCAAATTTTGCATCAGTCTACTGTACACTGTATATACATAATGTGCAGCAAATCAACAGAAACATTCTTGAAAGGGGCTGCCTATAAACAACGTCGACAGTGTTTGAGAAATTTCAAATACAAACCCTCATCTCCTCCGTAGACAGTAAATCATTCCAAAAATTTGAAATACTAGTATAGACCGTAGACAATTTCTGTGCTCATGCACCTCTTATAATCTCAGCGCTAGCTGGCGTTTGTCAACTTACGTTGCAGTTCCGACATGGATATGGAGGTTGACGGTACTGAAGCAAAGGGTTATGTTTAATTTCTTTATATTTGCAACGATGATGATTTCCTATAGTGACACATATCACCTTCTTAATGCTTCAGTATGCCTCTAACGATTAATTCTTGGTTGTTAATAGAACTTCCTTGATGAAATCGGCTGCTTCATGCAGACTGAGCAATAGTATAGATTATAGTATCAGATTTGTTCTGTTTACAAAGAAACTGGGAGGGCTTATTACAAACTTCTCACCAATGAAGTAATGATCTTCTAGCAAATTTTTTATATAATTTTATTAATATTTTATTATATTTAAGCATATTATTTTTATTACAGTCAATTAGCATAAGCATACGATACAAGAGATTAAATATTACTTGCTCGTTTTTGCGTAAAATAATCCATTTTTATTTTACTTGTAATTACCTTTGAAAGTTTTTTTTTTAAGTTTTTTTTTGTGATCAGAAAGTTTTCCCAGTTTGGTTAGAAGTTTCGAAGCTAACGCATGTCCACAGGCCTAAAGGGTGATACGGTCAAAATTTGGTCAAGGGAAAACGCGTGTAAATCGGTGAAATCGTTTATTTAAAAAATCAAATTAAATTTCTTTTTCAAGTTCAATTAGTATCCGAATTGCCGGGCCTTACGCTTGACCCCTGCCATCAGATTTTGTACAGCCACCTTGTCCACCTTCTTCGCCGCAGAAAGCCAGTTTGCCTTGAACTGCTGCTCGCCCTTAGCAGTTTTTTTGGTCTTCTTTAGGTTCCGCTTGACAATAGCCCAGTATTTCTCAATTGGGCGGAGCTCTGGCGTGTTGGGAGGGTTCTTGTCCTTGGGAACCACCTGCACGTTGTTGGCGGCGTACCACTCCATGGCCTTTTTACCGTAATGGCAAGATGCCAAATCCGGCCAAAACAGTACGGAACAACCGTGTTTCTTCAGGAAAGGCAGCAGACGTTTATTCAAACACTCTTTCACGTAAATTTCTTGGTTGACAGTCCCGGATGCTATGAAAATGCTGCTTTTCAAGCCATAGGTACAGATGGCTTGCCAAACCAGATATTTCTTTGCGAACTTTGACAGTTTCATGTGCTTGAAAACATCTGCTACCTTTCCCCTTCCTTTTGCCGTATAAAACTCCTGTCCCGGAAGCTGCTTGTCGTCGGCTTTGACGTAGGTTTCGTCGTCCATTACCACGCAGTCAAACTTCGTCAGCATCGTCGTGTACAGCCTCCGGGATCGCGCTTTGGCCGTCGTATTTTGTTTATCATCGCGATTTGGAGTCACTACCTTCTTGTAAGTCGATAGTCCGGCTCGTTTTTTGGCTCGATGCACGGTTGTAGACGATACACCCAGCTTATTTGCGGCATCTCGGAGAGAGAGGTTAGGGTTTCGCTTGAAACTACCGGCAACTCTCTTTGTCGTCTCAGCGGCTTCCGGTTTTCGATTTCCCCCCGATCCAGACTTCCTGGCTGTCGACAAACGTTCCCCAAACACTTTAATTACATTTGTAACGGTTGATTTGGCAACTTTTAGCGATTTTGCCAACTTTGCGTGCGAGTAGCTCGGATTTTCGCGATGCGCGAGCAAAATTTTGATACGCTGCTCTTCTTGCTTGGACGGCATTTTGACAACTGAAGAGTGAATTCCAAAATCAAAATAGGAGCAACATTCTACACACACACACCTTCAAAATGAGGGGTGTTCAGGTTTTTTAAATGCAAAATTGAAAGAAATACGTCAAGTTGATATTGACCAAATTTTGACCGTATCACCCTTTAATAGAAAGATAGGCAGAAAAAGTGTATCTAGAAGAATGGTTGCATGCAGGGTTGCTTCCACTCACTTGCTATAGATGAGTGATTTTCGGAGTTTTGAATTCGTTAGATGTTGTAATGGAGATTTGTGTTGTTGGATGCGGGAGGAGATTGGAGGGCGGGCGTTTGACGCATAGAGTCTGTCAATTTCGTTTTCAGAGTGTCGCAGTAAGCGGTTTTATGATTTGTGAGCGCTCGTGATTTTTGGCCTCTTCACTGAAAATGTATTTTCGTTATTTCTCTGAAAACCGTTTCGTAAAAATGAAAATCGTACATACAACACATCTTTCATAAATGGTACGAAACATTCGTTTTTCCTGTCATCTGGCGCAATGTCAATATTACGCCTTATTCGTATAATATACAAATGCATCTTCGTACAATCAAACCAACAACTACGCTTATGGTATCCTAAAGTGCAGATTGTGTGTTAGAGATGGGATATTTTTTCAGAAATATTGTCGGTTTGACCAATACATGCAAGCTACCACAATAAATCAAATTACTGGTCGCGGTGGTTTTATGTTAGAGTAAAAAAAATACATACAAGTAGCAGAAAAAGCAAGCGAAATCGAATTACCGTTCCATGAGTGCTTCTTATTTGCCCTTAGCTTTACCATTTCTCGTAGCACTTATAAAGTGATGGATAAAGCACAGGTCTAACGATCGCAAGGATCATGAGTCTAGTCCGGTCTGAAGTCTATTTTTATATTTTTGTCATGTTTATTCCTTCCAATGATGAAGTTATTTTTACCCATCCTCACTAACACACTCCACATTTTTCTGTTTCCACAACCAACACTTGTGGCCCGCCGCGCCGGTTGGGTGTAGCGATAGCGAGTGTGGCAGTTCTAACGAAACAAGCTTCATACAATGTACAAATCCATTTCGTTGCAGAAAACAACGAATAAATTCGTACAAAAAACGAGTGATTTCGTTGTATAAACGTAAACGTAACGTAATTCTATTTTCAGTGTTCTTGTGTCTAACATGTGCAGAGTATCATTATAACGTCTAATGGTTTTGAGATTCCTGGTTGCGTGAAATATATTTGTTAGAATATATTTTTGAGATTTTAGTAGTCACGTTTTGTTTGTAGTTTATATTATATTTCTTTCATGTACTTATCGTAAATAATAGTACTTTGACGCGAAGTGCTGTGGATTATAAGATGCTCGATGACCCTGGAGGGATCGATTTTGCTTACTGAGCAGAAAATCATGGATTTAAGCTCTTCCACAGCACAATAAATCACCACCATCATTTGTATATTTGATATTGAACATTAACCTCGGAAACTATTTGCATATCAAGCGAAAACGTAGTCCTGCATTGTCGTGAAGCGTTATGGTTCTGAGATGCTCGATGACCCTAGAGGGATAGTTTTTGCTTACTGAGCAGAAAATCATGGGTTTAATCCCAAGCAAGGAATCAAAAATATCTCCAAATGACAAAATGACAAACGATCAACGAACCGAATAATAACGCTATGTCAGAAGTGGAAAGCAATAATGATATAATCTTCTTCGTTCTTTTTCATGAAAAGCAGCCCGTGCGACACAACACATTTGGGGTGGTAGAAGGAAACGAGCAAATTGTTGGCAAGCTGCTTCACGAAGCTAAGCCGAAGATGATACACGTGTGTTAATGGGAATTTTTTTGTTATGTATTTTCTCGATTCATATCAAGCTATGTCCTCATCCGTGTATATTGCAACAAAGCAGGCAAGCAATATATCATTATCCTTCTACCACTTGGATCGAGCTATGTTACAAAGCGAGTTTGTCATGGTAGTTGTAGCAACCATTTTGTCTGTATCGTTGGTTGCTTTATGTGTTTGGATTCACTGATCCCAAGCTTTCCGTCATGACTCTTAAAATGCATTTTTTTTATTAATTACTTTATTTGTACAGGCTCAATCGAATAAACTTTACAGAGCCGAGTTATCATTTTTGTTATACATTATTGATTTCTTATATTTAAAGTTAAAGGAGCTGGACCGGATACTCGCGGTTGTCTCGAGGTTAGTGGGGATTTACAATTTTTTTTGGATGGGAAAAGGGAGAGGGAGGTTTGAAATGTGGTTTACGATACAAATATTTAATTAATCCTAAAACATGAACTAATTTCTATTCATCTTGAAAAAAAACATAAAAAAAAACCCACACGTACAAAATACAAACTAAACACAAGGTTAATAAAAAAAAACTTACAATCTAATGTTAATATTCTTAAAGTAAACATATATGAGTTTCATAAACTCCAGATCGCGTCTAGTCACAATATCCCGAACTGGAACATTAGGTTGTCTACCTCGAGCCCGAAGGGAATCGTACAGTTCAGATCTGACTCCGCGATGCTCAGCACAGGACCAAATAATGTGATCTGCGTCCTGGTAACCTTGTCCACATTCACAGAGATTGCTGTCCTTCAGCCCAACACGGAACAAGTGAGCGTTTAACGAATAGTGATTGGACATGAGGCGAGACATCATACGAATGAAGTCTCGACCCACATCCAACCCCTTGAACCAAGAACTCTTCGATACCTTAGGGATGATCGAATATAGCCATCGTCCCAAACTCCCTTCACTCCACTTATTCTGCCAGCTGACGAGTGACTGTTGACGATAAATGAAGAAAAATTCATCGTAGGCGATTTGTCGATCGTAAATATCGCCTTCCATAGCGCCCACCTTAGCAAGTGAGTCAGCCATCTCGTTGCCCGGAATCGAGCAATGAGATGGGACCCATGCAAAGGTGATGACAAAAGATCTTAAAGATAAAGCACTTAAACTCGTATTTTCATGAGAAAATACGAGGACTGCTTTACTGGCCTCATAGAGCGAATAGCCTCGACAGAACTGAGACTATTCGTAAAAATAAAATAGTGATCTGTGGAAGTGAGGCGATCGTTTCTAGCGTATAATGTATTGCCGCCAGCTCAGCGACATATACGGAACAAGGAGCTTGAGGCATTCGAGAGACGCTATGGAATTCGTTATAAATACCAAAACCAGCCGACGCCTCTATTAATGATCCATCTGTGAAAAACGATCTTGCGGAATCAAAAAGGCTGGCTGATCTCGTCTACCGAATTGGTCGTTTCGCGAGGAATCATCTGTGCCGGTACGGAATCAGGACATACTTTTCGCGCGAACTTGAGAATCCAACGATCTGAGTACTTCTCGCTCTCGTTGTTCGATGACCGCTTACGTATCCTTCGCGCCGCGTTCCAAAGCGTATTCAGCGACGTTTCGCGCGATAATCCGTCCACGAATTGCCACCAGTATCCGCGTTTCTTGGCTTTGATGAGGCTCTTGAGTTCGCGTTCAAGAACCGAGTACGCTTCGAAATGCATGGGTGTTCCACGTTTCCGGAAAAGCTTAAGCACGTCGGACTTTTTACGATAAGCCTCAGTGCATTGTTGGTCCCATCAAGGGGAAGGAGGTTTCCTACGGAAAGACGTTCCAGGAACCGGCCGAGTTTGAGCTCGAAGCGCGCTGTCTAAGAGGAACCGGTCGAGTTTGAGCTCAAAGCGCCAAGATCAGATTGGAGAGGAAGTTATATTCTTCCAACGGTGGAAGCCCTTCTACCGACGACACGGCTTCCTCTATCACGGTCTTGAACGTTGTCCAATCGATATTACGGGTGGACATGGGTTCTTTAGTGACATTCTGCAATTCACTTTCTAAGATATTGTAAGTTTTAGGTATGGTGGCGTGTGTGGTCGACTTAGTTTTTGCCAATTCTTCTATATGCGACATTACATAGCATGCTAGGCTGGCATGTGATTTCGCCAAGTAATTCTTGAGTGTAGTAATTAATTGCGGTAGTTATTTTATTGAGTACGATGTTGTTTTTGTTATTGCTGCTACTGCTGCTGTTGCCACTGATTTGGCTGCCGCTTCCACAGTTGTGCAAGTGTTCGAAGGTGTGCCCAAATGTGATGAAATGGCATTTTTCATTTCATTAGTAAAATATTTGTTGCTGCTGGCGACATTCGATATGCTGTACTTAATGTCATTTTGCATTTTTTCTATATGCTCAAGCGCATCGTCGTGGGTCGCACTGAGACTTTTGAAATTTTGTTGCAGTTTGTGGTTCGCTTCTAGTGAATGTCTAATGTTTTTCGAGATGCCATTTAGTGATTTAGTCAGTGCCTTCAGGTTAAATTCAGTTATGAATTGATCCTGACAGTCCTGACAGAGGGGTAACATGAAGGTCCGCAAAATTTCTTCATGATTCCTCTGTGCGCCTACGCAAGTTGCGTGGAATGTCCGGTTGCAGGTTCCATGGCAGCGCCATAGGAACGATTGTCGTTCTGCACACAGTTTATAATTTCGCACTTCATTACACTCGCGTCGTAAAAGATAATTAAAAGTGCTTACGCGGGGTTCACGCGCGGGTCAGTTAATAACAATTGAAAAAAAGTTTAATTTAAAAAATACATACAAGAGCGCTGCGAAAGCGCGTCCGAACGCAAAGGTGGTTCGTTGTGGAAAAAAACTTGAACTTGAGGATATCGTCCATAATGTGATCAAATGAGAACAACTCAGATGAAGATGGGGCTTCTGTTCTTAAAAATTGGACATCAGGGGTTTTGAATGTCCCCGGGAGAGGTGGAAGTCAGTTCTGCGGAATCCAGAAGGAGTAAAAGTCTCTTTTTTTCCACCACTCCTTGATTTGGGCAAGCTGATTTGGGGTTCTTGATTGTCAACTTTCCGCGAACGGATGTGTTTTCGTTTCCGTGCAGAAGAACTGAAAGAAGTTCCCTCCTCAGCCAAGTCAGAGTCAGTTTCGTCATCTGACAAAAGAGAAAAGGGATTTTTGTCGTTGGTCGATAACGTGGCCGTTTTAAGCTTTTCTGCAAAAGACTACCGGGAACGTTCCTTAAGTGAGCGTTGTAATTTCTCCCCGAATTGTTTGTGCACCGGGCACGACGAGAGGCCATGAGGAGTTCCCTTAAAGTATACGCATTTTGGTGCAGTGACTGTGCAGGCGCCATCCTCGTGCTTCTCCCCGCATTTGGAACAGCGTGCCTTGCTGCCACAGTGAGAGGCCGTATGTCCCAACTGCTTACAGTTTTTGCAGTTCATGACCCGAGGAACGAACAAGCGCACAGGTAGTCAAAGTTTTCCCAGCTCGATGTAGTGAGGAAGGGCTGAACCAAAAAAGGTCACACGAAACAAGTCTGTGAGGGTAAAAATCCATCTGTGAAGAACGATCTTGTGGAATCAACTTGGCCAAACTTTGCAGCGTAAATTGACGGAACAATCATGGAACGATGATGTTCTGGGATCCCACGAATCTCCCGCGTCATAGATAAATCAAAACTAACTGAATTGCCGAAGTCGGAGAAGCATACACGATGAGGATTATGCTGTGAAGGGCTGACATCCTGTGTTATGTACACGTAGTACAATGACATAAAACGAGTTTGAGGGTTCAGCTCAAGTAGCTTTTCAAAGTTTTCGATTACCAGTGGGTTCATAACTTCACAACGGGTGAGGAGCCTGAGGGACAATTCCGAGAACCGATCCGATAGTGGCAACATGCCCGCCAACACTTCTAGACTCATCGTATGAGTCGAGTGCATGCATCCTAACGCGATACGAAGACAACGATACTGGATCGTTCCAGTTTGATGATGTGAGTTTTAGCCGCCGACTGGAAACAAAAACTACCGTATTCTAAAACCGATAAAATCGTTGTCCGGTACAACATTAGAAGATCTTGCGGATGGGCTCCCCACCACGTTCCGGTAATTGTTCGGAGAAAATTGATCCTTTGTTGGCATTTTCGTCTCAGATACTCAATGTGGGATCTCCAGGTGCATTTTGAATCGAACCAGACCCCAAGATATTCGAAGGACATAGAATGAGTGATCGGTTTACCCAAAAGTTGAAGCTTTGGTTGTACTGGGCTATGCTTCCTAGAAAAAACGACCAACTCAGTTTTCTCCGTGGAGAATTCGATACCTAGCTGAATAGCCCAAGTAGACAAATTGTCTAAGGTATCCTGTAAGGGTCCTTGCAGGTCGACCCCTTTGGGCCCTGTCATAGACACTACGCCGTCATCTGCAAGTTGTCTCAACGTGCAGTTGTCACTTAGACAATTGTCAATTTCTCTGACGTAGAAATTATACAAAAGGGGGCTTAAACATGAGCCCTGGGGGAGACCCATGTAACTAAATCGAGAAGCTGTAGAGTTTCCATGAGAAAAGCTCATATGTTTCTCTGACAGCAAATTGCACAAAAAGTTATTTATTAATGGAGAAAGGCCACAAGCGTGGAGTTTGTCTGAAAGGACTTCAACGGATACTGAATCAAAAGCCCCCTTGATATCCAAGAATACAGAAGTCATTTGCTCTTTTTTAGCAAAAGCCAACTGAATTTCTGTGGAAAGCAACGCGAGACAGTCGTTCGTTCCCTTGCCCCTACGGAATCCAAATTGAGTATCTGAGAGTAGGTGGTTCGTCTCAACCCATTTGTCCAAGCGAAAAAGGATCATTTTCTCCAACAATTTTCGAATGCACGATAACATCGCGATGGGACGATACGAGTTATGATCTGAAGCGGGTTTTCCAGGCTATAACTCTCACTTGCCTCCAATAATCAGGAACAATATTGAGCTCCAGGAACTGACAAAACAAGTTCAACATGCGCCTCTTAGCGACGTCTGGCAGGTTCTTCAACAAGTTGAACTTGATTCTATCAGCCCCCGGAGCCGAATTGCCACACGAAAGGAGCACGAGTGAGAGTTCCAGCATTGAAAAAGGCCGGCTGATCTCGTCTACAGAATTCGTCGTTTCGCGAGGAATCATCTGTGCCGGTACGGAATCAGGACATACTTTTCGCGCGAACTTGAGAATCCAACGATCTGAGTACTCCTCGCTCTCGTTGTTCGAAGACCGGTTACGCATCCTTCGCGCCGCGTTCCAAAGCGTATTCATCGACGTTTCGCGCGATAATCCGTTCACGAATTGCCGCTAGTATCCGCGTTTCTTGGCTTTGATGAGGCTCTTGAGTTCGCGTTCAAGAGCCGAGTACGCTTAGAAATACACGGGTGTTCCACTTTTCCGGAAAAGCTTAAACGCGTCGGACTTTTTACGATAAACCTCAGTGCATTGGTGGTCCCACCAAGGGGAAGGAGGTTTCCTACGCAAAGTCGTTCCAGGAACCGGCCGAGTTTGAGCTCGAAGCGCGCTGTCCAAGATCAGATTGGAGAGGAAGTTATATTCCTCCAACGGTGGAAGCCCTTCTACCGACGACACGGCTTCCTCTATCGCGGTCTTGAACGTTGTCCAATCGATATTATGGGTGAGGTCGTACGCGACGTTAACGGATTCCGATGGATTGAACCCACTGGCAATCGAAATTTTGATCGGCAAGTGATCACTACCGTGGGGATCCTGGATCACATTCCACGTGCAATCCAACGATAATGAGTTAGAGCAAAGTGCGAGGTATAATTTACTTCCATTCGAAGATGGTCAAGCCAAACGTGTTACTTCTCCATTGTTAAGAATTGTCATATTGAAGTTATCACAGAGGTCATATATAAAAGTAGAACGGTTGTCATCATACAGTTCCCCCCAGCCTGTACCGTGGGAATTAAAATCTCCCATAATCAACCGTGGAGCAGGAAGTACTGAACATATATCTGAAAGTTGTTTTCGACTAACAACGGCTCTAGGAGGAATATAAACAGAAGCAATACAAAGGCACTTACCTTTAATAATAGCCTGACATGCGACAACTTCAATACCTGTAAATTGTGGAAGATTCACTCTATAGAAAGAATGGCACTTTTTGATCCCCAAAAGTACCCCTCCTCCACGCGAATCCTCACGATCCAGTCGAATAATGTTAAAATCATAAAAAGGAAGATCTATATCTGAAGAGAGCCAAGTTTCACAAAGAGCAAATGCATCACAATCATTATTGTGAACTAAAAACTTAAAAGAGTCTAATTTAGGAATAAGACTTCGACAATTCCACTGTAGAATAGTGATCAAATCCCCGACCTCGTATGGAAAATTATCCATCGAAGGAAATGATTGCTGCAATGAGGGGCCACTTCAATGTCAATTGCTTCAAGAGGGTCTTCACAGTAGGAAGCATTGCCAGAACAATGCTTTTGAGAGGATCAGAAATATTCAGGTACTTGAGAATATCGTCCACAATTTTATCAAATGAGAACAACCCAGATGAAGAAGGGGCTTCTGTTCTTAAAAATGGGACATCAGGGGGGGTGGAAAATCCTGGGTATAGTCAGTTCTTCTGAATCCAGGAGGAGTAGAAACTTCCTTTTTTCCACCACTCCTTGATTTGGGCAAGCTGATTTGGGGTTCTTCATTCTCAACTTTCCGCGAACGGATGCGTTTTCGTTTCCGTGCTGAAAAACAGAAAGAAGTTCCCTCCTCAGCCAAGTCAGAGTCAGTCTCGTCATCTGACAAAAGAGAAAAGGGATTTTTGTCGTTGGTCGATAGCGTGGCGGTCTTAAGCATTTCTGCAAAAGACTGCCGGGAACGTTCCTTAAGTGAGCGTTGTAATTTCTCCCCGCGATGTTTGTACACCGGGCATGACGAGATACCATGAGGAGTTCCCTTACAGTACACGCATTTTGGTGCGGTAGCTGCACAGGTGTCATCCCCGTGCTTCTCTCCGCATTTGGAACAGCGTGCCTTGCTGTCACAGTGGGAGGCCGTATGTCCCAACTGCTTACAGTTTTGGCAGTTCATGACCCGGGGAACGAACAAACGCACAGGTAGTCGAAGTTTTCCCAGCTCGATGTAGTGAGGAAGGGCTGAACCAGAAAAGGTCACACGGAACGAGTCTGTGGGGGTAAAACTCTTTTTACCCTCGCTGACAGATACTGAGCCCAGTTTTTGGACATCCAGTATCTTCACCGGAGGAAGCAAACGGTTCTTGAAACGGCCAACCGCCTGCTTCTCCAAGATCTCGGGGGTCAGACTCGCTTCGGTGACCACACCTTCGATCTCCACATCACGAGCTGGGATGTAAACTCTGTACTCGAGCGTGAAGAGCTGGGAGGCAGCAATCTCGTTAGCCTGCTTCAGGTTAGAGACGGAGACACGAAGTTTATTGTGCCTAACCTTCGTGATTTCAGTCACGGCCGAGTATCGCTTCGTCAGATCATTAGTAATTTGCATTACATTCAAAGGTTTGTTTCTGGGCTGAAAGTAGACAACCCATGGGCCAGTCGATTCATCTGAATAGGCTCGCGATCGGGGGTTTATCTGAGCCTGCCTTTGCCAGACTGAGACGATGAACCAGGGAGAGATGACGTTCGTTTTCGACACTTCTTGCCATCGCGTGGCAAAGTGGTGTCATCTTCCGACAAAACGTCCATTTCGTCTTGCGACAAAATGTCCATTTTGCCGTACTAGTGGGAGCGAAAAACGCTCTACCACTGAAACGATAATCACTCGGACACAATACACAAAAAAAAAAAAAACTACAAACACAGAACACTAACTTAAAATTTAACT